>NW_026917413.1:0-25000 GCF_035046485.1 Aedes albopictus
TTTAATTGCTTTTATGGTAGTAGATGCTAGTCCTAGTGATCCAAACACTGATGGTCTCCTCTTCTTGGCGTAACGTCCTCACTGGGACAAAGCCTGCTTCTCAGCTTGTTCTATGAGCACATCCACAGTTATTAACTGAGAGCTTCCTCTGCCAATGACCATTTTGCATGCGTATATCGTGTGGCAGGCACGAAGATACTCTATGCCCAAGGAAGTCAAGGAAATTTCCTTTACGAAAAGATCCTGGACCGACCGGGAATCGAACCCGTCACCCTCAGCATGGTCATGCTGAATACCCGTGCGTTTACCGCCTCGGCTATATGGGCCCTAAACACTGATGGTATTCTCCGAAAAATCCGAAGAGAAAATCTATGAAGAGAATTCGACCATTGTAGATACGCCCGTATGATACTAAACTCGAGAATTGTTCCCTTGTGCATAATTTATACAAGATTTAACTAGGCATTCAAAGAAGTCCCCGAAATGCAGCATTTTTTCTAAGCACAGAATTCATACAAAACTGCTAAATAGCATCAATCCCTCTATTCCAACACTGGCAATCAATGTAATACATCATGAATAAATGTCACACAGTGACATTAAACTCCCGGCGCATGTCTTTGTCAGGTTTTCCTTGCAGCATTTCAGCTCTGGAAAAGAAGAAGCTTCATTTCAATAACATGTCGATCACAGCAGAGCCATTCTTCCCAGCACCATCAGCCTAGGTGTGCAAATTTTATGCACAGAACTGCCACTGACTGAGCAGTGTGCAATATGCATGTCACAAAGCCAGCAGAGACAGCAGAAAACCCGAACGACAGCGACACCATCGCACCGCACCGTCGTCGGTACTCTTATTTCGCTTATCTATCAAAACATTTAGACTTCGAGTTGAGTTGGTTGGATGGTTATGGACGGGAGCTGCTATTGGGAACACCGCACCGCTGACGCGCCAACGGGCTCGAGGAGTTTGAAAACCGATATCGTTAGGAGAAGACTTCCTTCGACAACGACGACAACGACGACGACCATAGAAGAGAGGTGTCATCAAAACCGATGGTGCTTGCGTCGGTGCGGTCGTCCAAAAAGAAGCACCACACATGTGCGCTGCCTGCCTGCAGCTCATCAACGTCCCCGAACGTCCCCGTCATCAGCGGTTCGCTACTAGGTACTTCATGGTAATGTCGTCCGAGAAAGCGCGCGCAAACGACAGAGACGACATTTTTCGCTGATGCAAGAATAACAACACCTCAACAAGCTAATAATAATAACAACAACAATATCGGATGAGTATATGGGTATTGGGTAGCCTGTGGCATCGGAACACAACCCTTTCTTCGTCTTCGAAAGAGAGACCATCATAGACCATCCGATCCCTCCGGTTATTGTTGGGTTGTTTGCGGTGGCATCAGCTCCCTCCGACTTCGGTCGGCGACGATGGCGATGATGTTTCTCATGTTTACGATTATGGGACTGCAACTTTGACGTCAAACTGGCATGTGAGAAGTGCAGCAGTCATATAACCGGGCCTCGCCCACCACCGCTGCCGCAGGGGGATGTTTTCGATAGTTGTGCATATTTGTAAACGAAGTCAAATATCTTCTTCGATGGTAGGTTGTTTTTCCCAATAAGCTGACTTAGTTTGGTTTGGGCGTATTACTTTATAAGAGATGTCACTTCACTTCAAATCTTTTTTGAGGTTCCTTGACAAAACTACGAAATATCTGAACAAGATGAAGAACAAGCAGGGCAGGGCAGGGCAGGGCAGGGCAGGGCAGGGCAGGGCAGGGCAGGGCAGGGCAGGGCAGGGCAGGGCAGGGCAGGGCAGGGCAGGGCAGGGCAGGGCAGGGCAGGGCAGGGCAGGGCAGGGCAGGGCAGGGCAGGGCAGGGCAGGGCAGGGCAGGGCAGGGCAGGGCAGGGCAGGGCAGGGCAGGGCAGGGCAGGGCAGGGCAGGGCAGGGCAGAGCAGAGCAGAGCAGAGCAGAGCAGAGCAGAGCAGAGCAGAGCAGAGCAGAGCAGAGCAGAGCAGAGCAGAGCAGAGCAGAGCAGAGCAGAGCAGAGCAGAGCAGAGCAGAGCAGAGCAGAGCAGAGCAGAGCAGAGCAGAGCAGAGCAGAGCAGAGCAGAGCAGAGCAGAGCAGAGCAGAGCAGAGCAGAGCAGAGCAGAGCAGAGCAGAGCAGAGCAGAGCAGAGCAGAGCAGAGCAGAGCAGAGCAGAGCAGAGCAGAGCAGAGCAGAGCAGAGCAGAGCAGAGCAGAGCAGAGCAGAGCAGAGCAGAGCAGAGCAGAGCAGAGCAGAGCAGAGCAGAGCAGAGCAGAGCAGAGCAGAGCAGAGCAGAGCAGAGCAGAGCAGAGCAGAGCAGAGCAGAGCAGAGCAGAGCAGAGCAGAGCAGAGCAGAGCAGAGCAGAGCAGAGCAGAGCAGAGCAGAGCAGAGCAGAGCAGAGCAGAGCAGAGCAGAGCAGAGCAGAGCAGAGCAGAGCAGAGCAGAGCAGAGCAGAGAAGAGCAGAGAAGAGCAGAGCAGAGCAGAGCAGAACAGAGCAAAGCAGAGCAGAGCAGAGCAGAGCAGAACAGAGCAAAGCAGAGCAGAGCAGAGCAGAGCAGAGCAAAGCAGAGCAGAGCAGAGCAGAGCAGAGCAGAGCAGAGCAGAGCAGAGCAGAGCAGAGCAGAGCAGAGCAGAGCAGAGCAGAGCAGAGCAGAGCAGAGCAGAGCAGAGCAGAGCAGAATACCTGATGCACTACGAACCAACAGGGACGCAGCCTGCTTCTCAGTTTATTGTTTCATAAGCACTTCCGTTAATTATTACCAGAGTAAAAATCTTCGCTTGCAATATAACAAAGCACCTTCCCATAATTTATCTGTAATGGAGAATTATGAACGATGACGAGCCATTTCTTCAAATCATCCACGTTTTTTTCCCTCTGCGGACCTCGGTAGCACCTTACGGGGGGACGATGCCGGTCGCAACACTCGGAATCGATATCTCGCTTGGAACCCAAGCATAACCGGCGACAAGTGCTGAATTTCACCCTATACGACAATATTTCAAGTCAACTGAGCCAACCATATCGCACCGCACCATAGGAAGGGAATAGTAGCGCACCCTTATTGCCGGTCGGGTCGGTGCTGTATGTGAAAACAGCTTCGCTCGCTAAGTTGTTTGCACAATACCTAATGGATGGCCGGCGAAGCCACGCCACATCCAACTCAAACGGCTGCTACGGTCGGGGCCGAGGCCTGGTACTGACTGAGGCGGCGATATAAGACCCATCATGATGGCGTACCATCATGATCGGTATAGTTTAAGGCACAGTCGGGACTTGTATAACAGGGTAAGCCCATTTTACACATTTCGGTCGCATTTGGGACCTTCATCAAGAACAATTACACAGATTATTCGTCCAGTGCATTCACAGTTTACTTCACCATAGCAGTGGTGATCGATCAAACGCAAGGTGTCGAATTTGTTCAATAGAACACACTGGACAAATAATCTGTGATAATTGAGTCCCCGATGAAGGTCCGAAATGCGACCGAAACGTTGGACAATATTAAATAGCAGTATTTGATTTTTTTCAAGACTGAAAAAAAACCATTTCAAGTTGGATACGACTGAAAGACAACAGAGAAATAACGAACGGCGTTAAGTGGGTGGAACCGCGTTTCAGTAGTCCGTACTGTATTGATGGGGATAGCAGGGGAAGACGGCCCCGGTAGTGTACTTAGGTCGTTGTTGGGCGGAGGTGGCGCGCGCGATACGGCGAATGATGTGACGAAACTCTTTCGAGCAAACACCCCGCGCGTCGTGCGTCGCGCCACATCTTAGAGCAGCGGACCAGCTTATTGATGGCGGGGCCCGGTATACAGTCAATGTAGAACTGTAGAATGTCATCGAGAGACGACGACATTCGCCATTGTTGGGGCGGTCTGTATTGTCGATGGTGGTTCGTTTGTGGACAGAGTGAAAATTGGGTGTTCCATTTATCACTTACAAGCACAAGCTGTTTGCCGGCACGGACAGGGCAGATAAGACCTTTGGATGGTTGGTTGTTTGCTAGCGCAGCGCGACTATTGCTGATGATGTGACCCATTTTGATCAGATTTGATTCATTTCGTAAGTGATGATGATTTGAGGTAGTCAAAGGAGTGGTTTTGCATCGGATATGAATCAGGAATGAACTGGTGTTTGCCAAAGCCCAAAAAGAAGTTATATCAGCCAAATATCGATGTTGATTTGAAGCTCCGTAGGCAACTTTGGATTTCTGTAAAAATCCATAACATTTAAATTTTAGTTAAAATTCTAAAGCTTTATTCTCTGTAATTCTCTCCCGATTCCCTCTCTGCTATGGATTTGGCTCTGTCTTTGGCTTTGGTTCTGCTTAGACTTTGGCTCTGCTCTGTATTTGGCTTTGTTCTGAATTTGGCTTTGCTCTGGCTTTGGCCTTGGATCTCGCCCAGGCTCTGCTCTCGCTTTAGCTTCGGATCTGCACTGGCATTGTCTCTGCTCTAGCTTTGGCTCTGTCCTGGCTTTGGTTCTGTTGTGGTTTTGGCACTGCTCTGGCTTGGGTCTGCTGTGGTTTTGGCTCTGTTCTGGCTTTGGTTCTGCTTAGACTTTGGCTCTGCTCTGTTTTTGGTTTTGTTCTGAATTTGGCTCTGGTCTGGATTTGGTTCTGCTCTGGCTTTTGCTTTGTTCTGGATTTGGCTCTGCTCTGGCTTTGGCCTTGGATCTCGCTCAGGCTCTGCTCTCGCTGTAGCTTCGGATCTGCACTGGCGTTGGCTCTGCTTTGGCTTTGGTTCTCTTCTGGCTTTGGTTCTGCTGTGGTTTTGGCACTGCTCTGGCTTTGGTTCTGCTGTGGCATGGCTCTGCTTTGGCTCTGCTTTGGATTTGGCTCTGTTCTGGCTGTAGTTCTGCTCTGGCTTTTGATCTGTTCTGGATTTGGCTCTGCTCTGGCGTTGTCTCTGCTCTGGCTTTGGCTTTGTCCTGGCTTTGGTTCTGCTGTGGTTTTGGCACTGCTCTGGTTTGGGTCTGCTGTGGTTTTGGCTCCGTTCTGGCTTTGGCTCTGCTTTGCCTTTGGCTCTGTTATGGCTTTGGCTCTGTTCTGGCTTTGACTCTGTTCTGGCTTTGGCTCTGTTCTGGCTTTGGTTCTGTTGTGGCGTTGGCTCTGCTCTGGCTTTGACTTTGCTTTGAATTTGGCTCTGTTCTGGCTGTAGTTCTGCTCTGGCTTTTGATCTGTTCTGCATTTGACTCCGCTCTGGCTTTTGCTCTGCTGTGGCGTTGGTTCTGTTCTAGCTTTGGTTCTGGCTCTATTCTGGCTTTGGCTCTGCTGTGGTTTTGTCACTGCTCTGTCTTTCGCTCTGCTCTGGCTTTGGTTCTGCTGTGGCGTTGGCTCTGTTCTGGTTTTGACTCTGTTCTGGCTTGGGCTCTGCTGTGGTTTTGGCACTGCTCTGGCTTTGGTTCTGCTGTGGCGTTGGCTCTACTGTGGCTTTCACTGTGCTCTGGCTTTGGTTTTGCTCTGGCTTTGGTTCTCCTCTGGCTTTTGCTCTGCTCTGGCTGTGACTCTGCTTTGACCTACACGGTTACAGAAGTTACACAGATTTGTGTACTACTAGATCAGCCTCACCGCTGTGTCAAATGTACACAGATACTTTTCCGGCTCCAGCGCTGGCATGAAAACAAAATTAACAATTATTTTTGCATTGATCGATTCCTGATAATGCATGTCACCGTTCAGAGAAAATTAGTTATGAACTTTGCTCCCATACCAGCGCTAAAGCCAGAAAAGTGACTGTGTACATTTGACACAGGGGTGGAGGCTGATCTAGTAGTACACAAATCTGTGTACATTGTACACAAGCCTGTGTTGTTTCGTTTTAGGGTGTAGGCTCTGCTCTGGCTTTGGCTCTGCTCTGGCCTTTTTCTCTGCTCTGCCTTCCGATCTGCTCTGACTGTGACTCTATTATGGCTTTGATTCTGCTCTGGCTTTGACTCTGCTTAGGCAGTGACTCTGTTCTAGCTTTGGCTCTGCGCTGGCTTTGGCTCTATTCTGACTGTAGCTCTTCTCTGGCTTTGGATCTGCTTTAACTTTAGCTCTTTTCTGGCTTTGGATGGGAAGATTGAAAATTAGTGATAAGATTTTGATGGTGTGAATCCCCGATTTATTTCTGATTGGAGCTACAGATTATGAGGTAAGAAATCCTTTAAAGAACCCAATTAATAATATTTTATATGGATGTAGAGAACGGCTGGGGTCCAAAACAACCTACTCAACCGTGTGAAATGTCAGTATTCTTCAAAGAAAAAGCCAAACCAAAGCTACATCATTAGCATTGGCGGCGGCACAGCTCTAATGACAACAGCCCTCCTGCCACATAAAGTGAACGCTTCCTCCTATGGATGCTATCAGGAGTGCGAGTAGCGCAAAGTGTGTGCAGTGCAGCAGCACACAACACCTTATCTAGAAATCGATGAAGCACTCTCGTCGTCGAAGTGGTTGGACGACGACGACGTCGACGGGAACAGTACCAGCCAACTGGCGCGCTATAAAAAGGATGCCAACATCCTGATTCTTTCTGACTTCCTTCGCTTTCGGTTCTGGTGATGCACGGCGGATGTCTCCTCTTCCACCTAACCTCAATTACACCACAACCAAACCAAGCGGGCGAAGTGAGACATTTAACCGCGGATTTCGGGTTCCCGCCGCGTAGTTTGACGGAGGACACTCGATGACAGAACCCGCTCCACGTAGCAGGGTTTATGATCGCGCACGCGAAATGCAGCTGAACTCGCGAGGAAGGGTGGCTCCCGGGAGGAGCGTCATTAGAGATAAGGTTTATACGAGCAGCGCGCTTTTTCAAGTGAGCAAGAAAGTAGTATCGCACGAGCGCTGTGCCTGTCGCCGCGATGTCACCACCGACGACCGCCGACCGTCACTCCGCATAGTGTCGATATCCTCCTTGAGTTGGGTCTCGTTTTGGGGTCGGAGGGATGGTTGCGGGATGTGAATTTCGTTATTTTTTATGTCCGGAAAAGTTCCTTCGTTCGGAAGAGATGCTAAGGGTTGAATCCTTCCTTCCTGCCTTTAAATGAGCTTATGTGCGCGCTGTTAAAGGGATGAAGGGATGTCACCGAGGAAGCTTACTTGCAACGATTGCTGAAGATGATGGATGGTTTTTTGAGCGGGGATGATGGTCTTTGCCACTCGGGAGTCGGGACCACTCGTGCTAATGATTCTTTTGTACGGTGTGGAAGGAAGCTCAAATGTTCCCAAGCTGTTCTGATGTTTTAAACTTTTTTTGTTACAATCATAATGACTAGTTTTATGAAACTTCGGGAAAAATCTTAGAAAAAAATAGTACAATACCAACTGAATCGCAAGTGGTACTAAAACTAGGAGAAAATGACACACTTCGACATTGCGCGATATTACATCAGAGGATCCTTCAAAATAATTTGTGACATGGAACGAGCTCACCAATCAATAATTCTCATCACGAACTGATACCAGTTGATATGAAAAAAACCCTGTAGTGATATGAAACAATGATTCAGGATGGAACTATGTAAAACAATTATATGGAACGGGCTCACCAAAAAGCAATTGTTGCTCAAGGGGAGCTCTCCATTATCATTGCAGTACGACAAAATGAACTCACGTGGGTTCATTTTGCCGTACTGCCGTAATAATGGGCAACTTCTATTAAGAAACAACAATTATTTGGTGAGTTCGTTCCATACTATTGTTTGAAATGGTTCCATCCTGAATAAATATTTTATAATATTAAAGGATTTTCATATCAGCTGATAATCGATATTGCTATTATTAAATGAATTCTCTTCCTGGATCTAACTAAATTATAACTCACTTCAATTTTCTAATAGAACCCTATACCTCTAAGCATATCTCATACATTGCCATGAAGATATTGCAACAGCATCACACATTTCGTTTCTTTTTTCACACACTTTTTCTCGATACAGAAGCAACAGAACATCATACATACAAAATCGGAGGAAACTCTTTTCTCTAACTCAATTACGTCCGCCGACTTTCCCGCCGGTCATATTCGTCCGGTGCAACCGACTGCTGACGATGACCAGTTGAAAATTGAGCAAAAAAAAAACTCCCATTAATTTATGCATATGCATTCCGTCCGACGACTTCGTGTCATCAATTTGTGTGCATCCCCCATCTATCCGCTTCCCGGCCATTGAGTCCATCCGTTGGACGTAGGTAGCTGAACTTGGGTCCGGCCTGGAGCTGGACGAAGAACATCATAATGCAATCACCGTGTGATTTCCACGTTCTGTTCACCCCCCTACAAGGAGATTCACGACGACGAGCTTCCTCTAAGTACCAGTAGTAGTAGTTTCCGCTTCACTTCCATCACGAGTAGCAGCGCGATGATGTCACATCCACATCAAAAGGTCAAACTAGGACTTTGAGGTAAAATGTCAATAAAGTTACGTTCACATCTTCAAGTCGCTTGTCGGCATTTATAGAATGAGACTTGCTGCTTTTGCTACGTTTGAGTAAGGTTTCAGAACTTTTGTCTAGCTGAAGCTATAGAATCACTCGGAACTTCTAATTGATTATAGAATAACCTAGGAAACCTAGAACTTGAGCTTGATTCGCAGTATATTGGTGACAGTATTCGACTAGCAGGCATCTTCAGTGTATATGTGCCGGTGATCCTCTATTTTTAAGCAAAAATGACCACAGCCACGCCAGAATGCTAGTCATTGTTGGATAAGAGGAAGCAATCTCTTGCCTACAACAGACTGTATACGTCGGAATGTTGGGAAATGGCTGCGTAACAGAGTTGGTGTCTGGATTGCCGAACTTGTTGGCAGTGCTGTGCAATTTCAAGATGGTTAAAGGCTAATGACACTCACTGCGATCACCGACTGTCAAAACAGAGACGCATCACGCCAAACCAAATCAAACTAACCCTCATTCCAGCTCCAGGTAGTATCACAAATATCCTACAGCAGTGTTCGTCTCTTCTTCTTAAAACACACGATGAAATACTACGCTCTGAATGCATGAAATTTTGTCCTACGTCTTACAGTCTTATATCCAGGTAGTATCAAGAATATCCAACAGCAGCGATCTCTCTTCTTCTTCTTGAAACACACGATGAAAGGCGAAGCTCTGACTCTCTTCTTCTTAAAACACACGATGAAATACGAGGTTCTGACTGCATGAATTTTGGTCCTACGTCTTATAGTCTTACGTCCAGGTAGTATCAAAAATGTCCAACAGCAGCGATCGTCTCTTCTTCTTGAAATATACGATGAAAGGCGAAGCTCTGACTGCATGAATTGTTGTCCTACGTCTTACATTCATTTACTGTGGTGTTTGACGATCATTCAGCATGAGTGTCATAATTTCTGCGTCCGAGCGACGATTAAGTGGGTTGGAATGTTATGGAGACTTGCGAAGTATGAATGTGTTGGAAGTTTCTATCGTAGCACTGCGTTCGTCGCGCAGGTGATTGTTAGCTACATTGAGACAGTTGCCTCTAGCGTTGATGAGAAAAAAGGATAATGTCGGGACTTTTTTTCGTTTTGGTAGGCGATGGTGCACTTGCTTGTTGGTAATAAATTTGTGTATAGGAAAGGATGGTTGCAAACCAGATTCACGAGTCACACAGTGCTTCAGAGATAGGAAGCTGACAATCTGTGTTAGCTTATTGTGCCTTGCAAGATAAATCCGCGAAACGCGTTAGTCTTCTTCTTTTCCATCAAGCTGCAAAAATATGACCGCACCACTATGAGCGACCTGATGGTCACAAATTCTACATGCGGCGCTTATATCAAATCCACATGAGGCTGCGGCGATATGGTCGCGAGGAGATGCACGCGATACAGACGCAATGTGGAAATGGAAAAGATGAAGCCGTATCCCCCTGCAGCATCACAAAATAACATCCCGATTATTAAACACAAAGCCGACGAGGTGATGCGTATGCATATAAGTGAATCAATGTCGCGATAAATATGATTACGATTTCTGGCCACCTGAGTTGCCATTGTGTTAACTTTTGTTTTGATATGAACGGCCTGAAGGCTGCTGCGATGCTGCTGGGTGGGTGACAGTATCTGTTCGATTTTGACATTGCGTCTGTAACGCGGGCATCTCCTCGCGGGCATATCGCCGCCGCCCAATGTGGATTTATTATAAGCGCCGCAATAATATACTTGATGTATAGAACAGTAGACTTTTTTCAAGTGTAGATTCTTTGTGACCAAAAAAAATCACTGATCAACTCAACATAATGTTCGTAATAATGATTGGACTACACTGAATGACCAAAATCAGCATAATTTCGACTTAATTCCAAAGGAAAGTTCATTTTATTGTACCCTTATTCCACCTCGAAACAACAGACTAGAATTTACTCACTGACCACCAGAAACGGAAGCTCGTGTCGCTCGTGTCTTAAGAGTCAAATAAAAACCAAAAACAAACAAAAAGTGGAATTAGTAGACAGACAGTAGCCAACAACTGCAATCCTAGAAGTCCACCAAACCGAGGGATTACTTTCCCATACCAGTTGCGAGCGACCAGCAAAGCTGACGGCCAGAAGGCCCCCGTTTTTGGAATCCATTTCCATCAAAAATCCAGCACATTAGTAACGCAAACATTAAACAATCATAAACGTCAACAAAAAAGCGACGCGATGGGCGACGGACAGCGCAAAACCGCAAATCACAAGCGTGAAACGGAAGGATAAGTAGCTTCCATACTCGCGCGTCCACCATGTCCATGAAGTTTGACTCTATTTAGTAGTGGGGATCGCTTTTCCGGAGCCCCTGTGTCCCCCAGAAGCGATGTGAGGGTTACTTCCCTACTTTTTATAGTGTCGACTATCACATTGAAACAAACTGAGGAGCTCAAGAATGGTACTTTTTTTCGTCAGTCAGTCAGTCAGTCAGTGCAAGTTTGTGTATACAAAGAGAGAGCAATACGACGATGACGACAATCACGATGAGCGAAATAGCAAGTACATAGAAAGCAAATGGAAGATGGCTGGCTGTGTGGTAATTCGAAGGCATTTAGCCGAAAGTGCTCTCCGCGATCCAGAGCATACCTAATACGTCCCACGTTCAAGATTCATGAATCATAACTTTTCTGGGAGTGGTGGTGGTACGTACTCGAGTGAGAGACCGTTACCATGACCTCCTTGCATTCAGTTTAGTGAGTTTCCTCCGGTTTTTCTTTGTTTTCGGAGGGCTCTTAAATGGGTAGGTTAGCGAAGTCAGTGTTATTTTTTGGGAAAGATTTTCTTGGGGAGAAGATTAGCTGAGATTTCCAGTGTCTGTGAAAGATAAGACCGAGATTCTGATTTTCAAAAAATCAGTTCAAAGTTTCTTTTCTCAAATTCTAATTGTACAGATTTCCGGTTGCAGAATTTCCTTACAAAAACTTCAAAATTAGTTTATTAAAACTTTTGACTATTATATAGCACAAAAAGGATTAGACTAAATTTTCAAGTTTATTGGCCAGTCTTGCAGAATATCAATTTTGTCGAAAAAAAATGAAAGGAATAGCAATCCTTCGTTGTATGACATCGAATTACACCACCAAGCTAGAAAAGAAACCGAACAATATTTTCCGGTAACATTTTACATAGAGTAGGGTGATATAAACCACATTTCATTGTCAAGCTTTTGTGATATGCATGATAATTGACAGTACTGATCGGATCATTATGCTATCAAACGAAAGCTGAAAAACTATCACTCATTGTTTATTTTCAAGGTATTAAAAGTTGTGCAAAATCTCTTTTATGCAGAACCATCAAGCACGATTTTAGTAGATTTGATTATCTTGGAATGGTCTATTAGTGATTATTGAAGGGTTATTTGGAACAAGTTCAGTCGTCCGTGCTGTGCTGAGAATTATCATGACCATCACGAGATAATCGTCAGATCTGATTTCTGATATCATCTTACCCAAGTGATACGAACCAGCTTACATATAACGCTCGAAATGATACTCATTTTGTGGATTTCATCATTCACCTCATAGCAGTGATGGCACTTGCTGAGTGTGTTCGTGCGGGTTGCGAGAGAGCAAATCTCTATGAGCATCGATACATGGTAAGCAAAGCGAGAGAGTTCACCGTAAATAGCGCGCGCCAGTGTTGGGAATACTCACTTCCAGTAATTCTACTCATCTGCTACTAAATCAGTGCAGAAGCATGCAATCAAAAAATGGTGTATGAAGGACATTTACATTGTAGTGTTAGGTATCTAATTTTAGTTCGACAATAGTAAGAGGTGCACACGCATACCAAAATCTTGAGAGAGCTGTGATCACGAGGTGAGTAAACAATTTCACTCAGGACGTGGTGCGTCACATCTCTTTCACGACATTGTAGATAAAACTACAATGTAAAAATCCTTCAAACACCGTTTTTAACCCTCTAATACCCAATCCCGCCTTTAGACGGGGTATAATTTGAGCATTTTTGTATTTTTTGTTTCGTGGAAAATCTTTTTTTTTTATATATTTTTGGCTGATATTTAGGACTGTTCTGTATATCTCAAAATGGTTTTTGGTGTATTTTAAAGCGTACTCACATTTTTTTTAAATCATTGAAAAATTGATGTTTTAGTCACCTTTTAGAAGTCATTGTTTATTTTGTATTGAATTGCTACAATTAACATTTTTTTTTTATCTGTATTAACGAGATTTTTAGCCCTAGGCTAGTTCATCTCGGGACCCATGCTTTACTTCCCTTACGAAGGAAGAACCCACATTTTGTGGGTTTGTCGGGAGTGGGATTCGATCCCAGGTCCTCGGCGTGATAGTCAAGTGTTAATTAACATATTTTAAATTTTTCCCAAATCATTCTAGGGGTAGGCGGGGCATAATGAGCAGCTTAAATATTTTGCCACCAAATCCAGTAAATTAAGTGCAACCAATGTGTAATTTTAACTGACAAAAGCTAATCGTTGAAATTCCGAATAAAGTTATAAATGCTGTAAAATTTTATGTTTTTATAAACGTATAAAATCTCGAGTTGCGTTTTGAAGGTGGGGCATAATGAGCACCCTAGGTGGGGCAGGATGATCAATACCAGTTTTGTTCACAATAAAATGCTAATTGACTATTTTTGTCAATGATAAATCATACCGGCAACAATCAATGAGAATTTGAAGGGATTACGGGGTTTAATTTGTAGAGAACGGTGGGGTTCCAAGGAGTCTTCTATTGAGGATTTTTTAAACGTTGATAATATACAGATACTGAAAATTTCAAGCTAATAAATTGAAAGTTACAGACAAAACCTTACTATATGCATCAAAACAGAGAAAACCAAAATTAAAATTTGTTTGTTGAAGATGTTAACCATTTTCTTTACATTTTTACCAGTTGCTCATTTTGCCCCACCCTACTACCAACTCTTTGAAGCATATTTTTTCAACAAAATAATTATAAAAATAGTTGAAAAGTGTTACAAATACATTGCATTGGCCTAGGGAATATCAAGAAAATCGATAGATGCCCACTAAGTTGTGATTTCGATTCCCAAAACCTTATTTTAGGTCACCTGATTCTTATAATATTTTTCCAGTACATGACCACTTTACGCATTTTGATTATTTTTTCAAGATAAACGGATTTTTTGACTAATGTTTTGCCATCAACTCATTGGATTTTAGATAATTAGGCTACAATCAAGCAATTTGTTTTGTTAATTTGAAGATTTACAGTGAAAATACAAGGTGCTCATTATGCCCCACCTGCTCATTATGCCCCGCCTACCCCTATCCTTGTTTAATAGTTTAAGGGAATCGAATACACTCTTAAATTATTTTCATTAAAATTTCACGGAAAATAGAATTTTCCGTGAAAAAAATTTAAAATAATAATATTTCAACAATAATCATAAAATCTTAAAATGTTTTCATCTCAAAAAATCCGTTCCCCAAATTGGCTTCCAGGAAAAATATAAAAGTAAGTGTAAAAATTAAAAAAATCAAAAACTGAAATTCACGAAATCGAGAATTAAAAAGAATCATCTTCCAAAACATGTTTAAATCAATTTTAGATGACGAAAAATGATATTTAGATCAAAATAAAAAATTGGGTATTAGAGGGTTAATAGTATAACTCTTTGCAAGTGAGTATTCCCAGCACTGGCGCGCGTTGCGTCATGTGCTTTGTGTGTGTGCGTTCTTCTAATGGAGCCATGCAAAACGAAAGGGATTTGTGGCGTCATGCTGTACTTGTAGTGTTCGCTTATCGTTGCGCGTGCTTCTGCTCGCTATAGCAAGAAGTAAAAAAAAAGAGTCACGACAATCATATCCATGTCAGAGATGATGGTCGCAATCGCAAAACAAAGGTTGGTGGATGTTGTGTGTGCGTGGATCAGTCTTTTCTGGTGTAAGTGACTGTAGAGAGAACGAATCAGACAGGGCAAAGCAAAGACAGGGTGACGCGAGTTTGGATTTTATCAGCGTTAATGTGCCGTGTATGGTGATGCTTCACGGCACTGGTTTTCTTGCAGCGACGTTTTGATCCAGGTTTGAAAGTTTTCTCCAGGATAATTTATTTCTGTGTAGTCACAGTGCCCTTATACAGTGTTGTCATATATTAAATCTTCCAACATTGTCAGAAATCGGAATACAAAATAGTAAATTTAAAAAAGATATGTACAACTCTTGGACAAACGTTGCAGTTGAATTCCAGGAAAAAACTTGGAAAAGATTGGGTATCTGGAATTAGTATGATTAGAATAATAGAAGATTTTTACCAGCAAATATTTGAAGAATTCTAAAACGAATCTTTCAAGAAATTCTAAAAAAAAAATTCTAAAAATTTCACAAGAAATTGTTCCCGGTTCCATATTTTCCACGTTTATGATAAAAAAATGATAATGATTATGATAAAAAAAATCCATGACAGATTTTTGTCAGGATGAAGCATTTCGTTTTTACTTGACAGTACACCGTCTTCAAGCAGAAGTTGCACAGACTGAACGATTACTGACATTAGACAACGCACGAAACACCGAGTGGCCGAGTGGTGAATTTTCCGTTTGCCAAAAAGTTTTCAGTGACTGGAGCGGGAGTTGGGTCTCCAGTTAGCCTAGTGATTAAGGCTATGGATCGCCAATCCGGAGACGGCGGGTTCGATTTCCCTTCCGGTCGGGAAAATTTTCTCGACTCCCTGGGCATAGTGTATCATTGTACTTGCCTCACAATATACAATTTCATGCAATGGCAGGCAAAGAAAGCCCTTCAATTAATAACTGTGGAAATGCTCAAAGAACACTAAGTTGAAGCGAGGCAGGCCAAGTCCCAGTGGGGACGTAGAGCCATAAAGAAGAAGAAGAAGAAGACTGGAGCGGGAATCGAACCCACGCTCCGAAACATACAAACTACCCTTTCGCCAGACTCATCCTCAAAGCTTTCTAACAAACTTCGTTCAAGATTTTTTATGACTTCCTCACCGAGAATTGTAATATATTCCTGATATTGTGTACTCTGCTGGTTGAATTCCAAAATTTGTGGCAAATTCCATAAAAAGGTCATTGAATTATTTGGCTGATTACTGTCAGATGTGTAATAAATTATGTCCAGTTCTGTCATGGTAAAATCAGAGTTAGTTGGTCAAAGTTCCCAGATTTCAGCGCGCCCTCGCTGATACATTCCCATGGATGAATTCCTGGAAGAATCTCTGAAAAAATCGCTTGAGAAATTCCTGGAGGAGCTGCTAGAACAACTTCTGAAAGAATCCATGGAACAACTTTTGAAGAAATCCCTGCTGAAGTTTCTAAAGTTATTTTAGGAATGTTGAAGAAATCACTAAAGATATTTTCGAAAATATCGCTGAAGAAATTTCAGAAGGAATTTAAGGAATACCTAAAACCCCAGATAAATCTTTTGAGATATTTGTGGAAAAAAAAATCCTGGAGAAATCCCTAATAAAAATTCCCTTTTATTGAATTGTTGGAGGAATCCATTGAGTAATTGCTAGAGAAACGTTTGGAAGAAATCCTGGAGGAATTTCTGAGAAAATACATAAAAGAATACCATGCGAAATTTCTGCTGCAATCCCTGTGTGAATTTCTACAGGAATATCTGCAATAATGTCTTCCAGCCTTTCCGTAAGAAATCTTTGAAAGAATCAGCCTAAAAATTTCTCAAGAAAAATCATGGATGATTCTCTAAGACTTTCTTAAGAAATCCATGGAGCAATTTCTGGACGAGAAATGTCTTCAAGGAATATCTGAAGGATTGAGAAGAAATCTTGAGAATTCCCTAATAATCTTTTTTAGAATTTCTAAAGCAATATCTGGAGAAATTATTGAGAAAGCTTCTGAGAAAATTTTGAAAGAGCTCTGAATTTTTGATTCTTAATGTATCCGTGAATCATTTTCTAAAAAAAATCCATGCAGTATTTTTGAGAAAGTTCACGGAAGATTTTCAAGATGAATGCTTTGAAAATTTTCTGGGAGAATCTCTGAAAAAAATGGAAAAGAAATTCGTTGATGGATTTCCGGAGCAATCTATGCAAGGGTTTTAAAAGAAATTCTTGAAGTATTTTCCAATGGAATCCATGCAACATTTTTGGAAGCTATCCGTGCAAGAGTTTCTTCGGAAGCTCGAATTGAATCCTATAAACAAGGATTTCTTCTTCACGATAAATCCTGACTGGGACAGATTCCAAAGAGTTTCTATTCGACGATTCCTTTAAAAAAAATCGGAAATATTCGGAAATTGGTATTTAATTAGTATTCCTTTAATGTCTCTAGAGGATTTTTCTAAAAAGAATTTCTTCGAAGATTCTCAAAGAAGAAATTTTTTCGGAGATTTTTTCCAAAAGAAAGTCTTTTTCAGTTTCTTCTGAAAAAATTCAATAAAAACTTCCAGAATGTTTGTCTAGAGTATTCCTTTAAAAATTCCAGTAATGATTCGTCTCAAGACTTATCTGATTTTTTTTTTCGAGAATTTCACCATGAATGAAGATTACTTCAGGAATTCTTCAGAACGATCCATTGAGAATTCTTCTGAAGATTCCTCCAACGATTCCTCAGATAATTCCGCCGGAAATTCCTGCAGAGAATCTTCAAGAGTTTCTCCAAGTTCGCCAGGAGATCCTCCGAAGGTTCCTCCAGGAACTTTCGAAGACTCAGCTCCGAGCATTACTTAGAAAATTCCTCTAGCTTTTTTTCCTAGGTTAACCCCAGAAATTACTTCGAGAATTCCTTTAGAAGATCATTCAAGGATTTTCCTAGATATTGGAATCTTCCATTAATTTATTCACGTTTATTTCGAATTCAAATTTCTCCAAGGATTAGTTCAAAGTTTCTAGCAATGATTATTCTAGATGTTTTTCAAAGGATTTTAAAACATTTCGAGCTTATCAGCTTATCGTGATATATCAGAACTTGTTCTTTACTTATTAACACTGTTAATCAACAAATACCATATCAATACCATCCTCTGTTTTAATATCTTACGTTGTTTTTGTGATGCTCTCATAGCATTCCATATGATAACATCGCAATAACAGTTTTAGGTATTAGAGCACAGCTTGGAGAAATTTCTGGAAGACATTCTCTAAAGTCTAAAGGAATCCCTGGACGACTTTGTGAAAGAATTTTTGTATAAATTTATTTAGGATTTCCTGAATGATTTTTAAATGTAGATCCGAGGAGATTTCAAAGAAGCCCCTAAATTGATTGATTGATTGATTGATTTGTCTTTATTAAAGAGACTTTCAGCAAGCCCCTAAAAGAATTTCTTCAGGAATACCTGGGAGATATTTTCAGGAACTCGTGAAAGATTTCTAAATGAATTCTTGGGTGGCTTTGAGCAAGAGTCCATGAAAGAATTATCGAAAAATCTGTTAAAAGTTTTTTTTTTTCAAAGTAATCTTTGGAGAAATTGATAAGAAGATCTTTGGAAAAAAATCTGGAGATATTTCTGAAGAAATTATCAGCCGAATTTATAATAAAAGCCATGGGAGATTTTCTAAAAGAATCCATCGAAAATTTTGTAAAGGAACGCCTAGGGGAGTTTCTATAGGAATCCCTAAAGAAAATTCCCGAATGGACCTCAAAATAAAAAAAGAATCCCTGAAGGAATTTCTAAAGAAATTCCAAGAAGATTTTCTGACAGAAATTAAGTTTTTAAAAAACATTCCTAGAACAATTTCTAAAGCAAACCACGAAGAAAGTTTTGTAATGAATCCTTGAAAGATCGTTTGAGAAAATGCTTAGAAATTGGATATGGCTGTGTGATTTTTTGGAAAAAAAATCTTTGGAAGAATTTCCAAAGTAATCCCAGTACAAACTTTGGAAGGAACTTTTGAAACATTTTCTGAAAAACTCTGGAATAGTTTCTGAAGGCATCGCTGAAAGTTTTTATTAAAGGACTTATGGGATAAATTTCTGAATAAATGTCTAAAGAATTTTCTGAAGGAATTTCTGAACAAATGTTTGATAATTTTTAAAGAATTCCTGGAGATATTTCTGCTCAAAATCATGGATATTTTTGGGGAAAAAATGGAGCAAGTAAATCATGCAAGGTGCTTTGAAAAAATTTATTGTAGAATTTGAAGAATAGGAGAAATTTTTAAACAAATCCCTGAAGAAAAATTCCGAAGATTTCTTGGAAGAATCCGTGAGGGAATTATTGGCCGAATACTAAGACAAATTTCCAAAAGAATTTATTAGAAAATTTTTAGAAGAAATGTTTGGTAGATCTTCTAAAGTACTCTCCATTAGATTCTCCAAACGAATGCTTAGATAAATTTCTGAATAAATATCCACAGGAATTTCTGAAGTAATTCGTTTCAAAAATCCCCACAGAATTTCTCAAATAATTTCTGAAATGATTTGCAAAAAAAATCATGGAGGATTGATTAAGAAACTCATGCCAGATTTCGTAAAAAAAACACATTCTACGGTGACGTTACAACGTTTTGACGCCTTTTTGGTCAGAGTTTTCTCTATAATCGACCGTAAACCATAAAATATTTTTGCATATTCGAATTCCTTGTGCAATTTTCAATAAGTATGATCTGTTGAACAGTTAGTTTTCATCGGAAAAGTATGTTAACATGGGAATGAGTAGAATGACGTTACAACGTTGGTTTACGATTGAATTTACGAAATCTGACCAAAAAGGCGTCAAAACGTTGTAACTTTACGGTAGAATGTGTGAAAAGAATTCTTTGTGACGTAAAAGAGGTGCATGATTGTGATTTGGATGTAAGTATATCAACTTTGTCTGTCAGATTAGTGCTGTCACTGACAGTTACAGCATATAAATTGCACCAGAATAACACTGTTCGACAAAAAAAAACTTTTGCCGTGATCAGAGACCCCATTAGCAGGGCATAAAAGCGCATGAAAAATGTAGAAAAATGCCATTTTCAAATCTGTTGGAGCACCCCTAGAAACTTTTTGAGATGAGTTTGAATTTTATTCATTTTTGAAGGTTCGACAAGAGCTTTGGAAATCATCATAAACATATTTGAAATACAATATCTTTGAAGTGCAGTTTTGTGCACCGCTGAAATTTTCACAGATCTGAGAAGCAACTTTGATAAATAACTAGGCAAAGTTTCAGCCTATTACGACATTCCGTTTCATTGATACATATCCGCGAAGGCTTAACTCGGACTTATATAGTGAAAATCTATAGGTATTTTTTAATCTAATCCCATAAAGCACGCCCATATTCATATCCATTTAAAAAGCTTCTATGCGTTAATGCCGTGCAGCGTCAGTCTTTCGGATACTTCGAACGCCTCGGAATAATGGATGGATTTCCGCTCCAGTAGGAGAAAACGTTTCTTCACAAGTTCTCCACTAGGTCACTAAATGTGACGTCCGTTTTCTAGTGTTAATGTATTTTTCAGTCTCTGACTGAACAAGATGAACATTGTATTTCAAACATCTGGTTTAACTAAGTATGATTCTGGAAAGCTATACGAGAAATTTTAGGATATGTTTACAAAGGATCCACAGGATCCTTAGATCGATTCATTGAGGTCAGCATGAGTGTTTTAAGGAAAAACTTTTCCAAATAAATTTAATGTTCTAATTGCAGTTTTCAAAAACTTGTATGTCGCTTATGAAAATGAACAAAGTTTATTGTAACATTTGACATCAAATGTTACTTTCATAATCATGTTTAAATACCAATAAACTACGATTTTGAATGCGATGGATTAGGATCACAATTCAGGCAAAATGCACTACGTCCACTTAATCCAAGGAAGTATTTTGTTTTGATCGAATTTCGAGTCGTGCCCAAATTTAAATATCCATATATCGCATATGGATGAGAATGCTTTTCAATGATTTGGTGTGTACCTAAGTAACCGTTCCAGATTGCTTGACCTGGTGAATATCAAGCAGTTCCATGTTCTTAAAAATTTAAATACGATGCGGAAAATATATTCAAATTCCAACAACCTCTGCATTGAAACAAATGTGGACTTAAGGCGAAACTGGGAGCATTTTCTCATTTTTTTGGTTTGAAATTTTAATAAATAACGGAGCAATATTTTCAAAATCGGGTTTCGTCCACATGTAGAGTAAGGATCAAGGTATGTTCTAATTTTTTTTATGTGGAAAATGTTTTCCATTTTTGCAGAAACCATATTTTAAATTAGAAGATACCTTGATCCATACTCTACAATGTATGTATCCTCTTCCTCTTCTTGTCGTAACGTCCTCACTGGGACAAAGCCTGTTTCTCAGCTTAGTGTTCTATGAGCACTTCCACAATTATTAACTGAGAGCTTCCTCTGCCAATGACCATTTTGCATGTGTATATCGTGTGGCAGGCACGAAGATACTCTATGCCCAAGGAAGTCAAGGAAATTTCCTTTACGAAAAGATCCTGGACCGACCGGGAATCGAACCCGTCACCCTCAGCATGGTCATGCTGAATACCCGTGCGTTTACCGCCTCGGCTATGGACAATGTATGTACACACCAAATTTTTTGAAACGCTTCCAGCACAAAAACAAACCAGCAAAATAAATTGCATAAAAATTTTTGCTGAATTTCAACACAACGTTGCTGGTCAACTGTCAAATTGCTGGAAGATTCAGCAAGCTGAAAAATAATCGCTGATATTCAGAAAATTCGTATTGCTGAATGAAATCAGAACAAAAAAATCAGCAAAATTTGCTGAATACCAGCAAACAAAATTTGCAGTGTATGTATGTATGTAGAGTCTACATGTGTGCCGAAAAGTGAGGCAATGCTTCCAGTTTCACCTTACGTAAACAAATTATATTAATTCGCCGTAGTGCTTCTGGATAGATAGTATTTAACACTATATTAACAAATAGGGTCTAGAACCATTTAGGCAGGAGCACCTATTTTGGGCACTTGCTGCTATAACTCAGTCAATTCCAAACTGATTGACTTGAATTGTTGCACATAGCTAGATACTGTGCGTATCTGACCAAATCTCAAAAATCAAATCAATCGGTTCTAAATTGACTGAGTTATAGACACATGTGTCCAAAATAGGTGATCCTGCCCAAATGGTTCCAGACCCAATGCCGCTGGAAGTTATAAAGCCATTTTACAGTCGTGGAGGACATTATGGAGCTTGAAATTAAGATTGGAAATATTTTACTACATGACAAATTCAATTAATTTCATAAAAGTGTCTTCAATGGTAATGCCTTAACATACACATTCTTTATTGTGAAACTAACAAAAATGTGATGAAAACAACAGTGCTTGTACGATTACTAATAGTAAATGGAGAATGTTCTGATTTTTGGCTTGCATTTTTTAGGGTTGCATTGTTTTGAACAGTCGTAAACTTAAACCATTTTTTCTGTGCAATGCCAGCTTCAATTCATTGTATTGAAATAGGTTTATTTTATTCAATAAAGTTATCAATTTTACCACCTTGGTATGGCTAGGAGGTTCTTCGAAACATTAAGTGAATATAGACAACCCACAAAAATACTGGACACGTTTTTTTTTGTACTGATTTTTTTTTTATTTTTACACAGGTACACCACGTTAGTAATTTGAAAACTCAACCGAATTTTCTTCTCGAAAATTTGAATTCAATTATTTAGATCATAAGTGTAGCATTTCAAAGTCAAATCAAAGTAAAATAGTTATTTTGTTATAATTAGATAAGGATAGGGGCTTGCTTTTTGTGATTGAATTAAGAGAAATCTTCAAGGATTTGTATTATATAAGTCATATTTGATTCTTCCCGGATATGTATCAATGAAATGGAATGCCGTAATAGGCTGAAATTTTGACTAGTTATTTATCAAACTTGCTTCTCAGATCTGTGAAAATTTCAGCGGTGCACAAAATTGTATTTCAAAGATATTGTATTTCAAAAGTGTTTATGATGATTTCTAAAGCTCTTGTCAAACCTTCAAAAATGAATAAAATTCAAACTCATCTCAAAAAGTTTCTAGGGGTGCTCCAACAGATCTGAAAATGGCATTTTTCTACATTTTCCATGCGCTTTTATGCCCTACTAATGGGGTCTCTGATCACGGCAAAAGTTTTTTTTTGTCGAGCAGTGTAATTCTATAGAAATTACCGTAGGTTTTCAGCTAGAAGTTTTTATGTACTGAAGAAAATCCATTCAGAATTTTCGAATATCATCGTTTCTTTGATAGGAAGTGTCACGGCATTTCATGGAAAAAATGTCATGACATTTTCAAATTTGCATCTTTTTCGGTGTAAATTCCCGTCTGTGAGCGATTACCAATCTATAGTGCAGATTAGTTACGGAAAGTTAATCATGTCACAGGATTTTTTTAAGATAATTAAAAATGACATTTCCATGAAATTTCCCATCCCTGCTCGTAGGAAAATCCTTCAGATACAACATTGTCATGCTGATCAGATCTTGATGCTTATCTTATAATCTACAAATCTATGCACAAACCTGATAATGAGGACATTTTTCCTGATCGTTTGAATATTTTTTTTGCTCATCAAATACATAAACCACATTATGATTCACTACTCAAAAATCTTACCCAAGCATTGACGAGTTCCTTCATGTCCTTGCCACCGGCGCACATCGGACTGAGCCACTGGTGCAGCCCGACGAACCGTTTCGGCATCACTTTGAGGGCCGGAGCCCCCTGTGCGTAGGGGCCACCCAGTAGAGCGGTCGTCATTGCGGTCGGTTCCAGCACTACCATCGCGTATCAGACGAAAGCGCAGTGTAGGACGCGCGGATTTGCTGCTGCTACTGCTGCTACCGGTATCTCCGTAGTGTTTCAATTAGTGGCGCAGATTTCCGCTATTTTGCCCGAATCGTCGGAACCAATAGAAAACAGAAGCGTAAAAACGAAAACAAACTCACTGACCGTACACACAAAATAACAGCGCACTTGGAGATTTTTTTTTTCTCCACGGATGGGGGCCTTTATTACACTCACTCTTTCCGAGGTGGAAAACAGGTTTCTCCCGTTATATGCTCGCGAGCACTGGTGCCACTACTGCCCCCGGAAGACCCGAAAAGTGCAGCCCAGCAAGACCCAAACGCGAGTGGGCCTGGATAATAATTGAATTTTACTAGCACTTATTTCTTCATCTATTTTATGCGATTTTTATTATCGACTTGCTCCCGTGCTGCTGAGCTAAGCACTGAGTATCCTGGTGCGGGAGGAACTCCCCACTATCACACAAACCACAAACACCGCACAACACTGAACACAGCTGATCCTTTCGGTGCTTTTGTTGAATTTTCCACCGCCGATAAAATAAAATATCAAATTTTCCACCCGTTATCGTCGTAGCCGTCGTTTTCTTCGGGTTTTTACGATGCGCTCTGATTGCAGCACCTTTTACCGTAGAGTACACTAAACACCATCATCACCATTCACCGCCGTTTTCCACATTCACCGACCGTCGCGTGTGCTCTTGGGTGTGACTCGGGTGAAACTTGGAAGAAAGTGTGTTTCGTCAACCGTGACAAAATGTCACGCTTGTTACTATTCTGGTGTGCCGTCGCTTTTCGTTGATGGGCGGCGGCGACGACGACGACCCTGGAAGTCTCTTCTGCTGCTGGTTGCTGGTTGTCAAACCCACCGAGAGCCCTGATGGAACACAATACACAATCACTGACTGGGATGCGCTCACGAAGGAGTGCCGCACGCCAGGCTCTTCCGAAGCGGGCGCGTCTCTAGGCACGTGGGGGCTGTGGAACGAGGACGAACACTCCCCTCTATAGCACACTTATTATTTTGATTATTTCTCCGTTCATTATCTTTTATTAGTTTCTTCACAGGGCGTCCCGTTGTCGTTCGCTGCTGATGATGTCCTTCAGTTTGGCAGATGGATACAGAAAGTTCCCGTTAACAATCACTGCCGCCACTGACTGCTATCAACGGTTGTTGACGCCACCGGTGGGTGGGGATGTACGGAAACCAAAAAAAAAAAAATATGCTATTCACTCTTCCTGTTTTCGGTTTTCCGGTTGGTCCTCGTGATATCTGGTGCGCCCTCTGTCGACGCTTGTTATCGTAAATTATACATACTTTGCATAGAGAGCAGATATCTCCCCAATAACACCCATAACAACAAACACACGCCGATGAATATGTATGATATACGCCCGGTTCTGCTTTCACTCCGTCGTATGCTCGCGCTGTCGCTGTCGGTTGGAAACTACTCCACCGCCGAATCGTGGCGATCGCTGTTAGCTCCGCGTTGTTGGCGTTGCGCGTGTTGCCTCTTCTCGTTTGGGCTCTCTCTCGCGCGCTGTTTCTCTTCAGATTTTACTCGCTCATTTCTGATAACGCCAGCTTCGGTCGGAGTAATGATATCAAACTTCAATTGGCCGTCCGAGTGCCGGGTATCCTGGGTTAACCGAGAGTTCCGTACGATGCGTGGATAAATACAGCAATGCTCTGTCGCTACTCCACAGACTATAGTAATGTTCGCGCTTCTTCGCAGATACAGCTATGGTTGCGCGCGCGTTATAATTACTGCTTATACTAGAAGGAGGCCACTGGGTGTT
>NW_026917414.1:0-25000 GCF_035046485.1 Aedes albopictus
ATGATGGCGGCAAACTTCATATCACATCGCATTCACACAGCTTCCCATTGTGATGCGTAAATTGGAAAACTTATTCCTACAAGTACCACCCACCCACCACCAGCCCAACCAGCATCCACCCAATTCCACAAGAGTGCGAAAAACAATGAATCGAGACCGTGTTCAACAATGGGAGAGAGGAGGCCGAACGCAAAGGATGCGCTGCACAGCGCACGTGTGTTTGTGTCAGTGTTTGTGTTCGTAAAAGTTACACGTGTCGTCTCGGTAACTTCTTCGTGCAGCTACTTGTTCCTTCCTACATATTTTGATAGAGTGCGAAAAAAGTTGCTCCTTGCGACGACTTCCGTCACTTGCAAGAGCGTAACACAGTAAAACGTGCGGTGTGTCTACACAGTAAAAAATAAACAGAAATGTCACTGACAGTTCGACTACACATGCATTTGCAAGTGTGAAAACGGTCGTCCGGAACTAAAAATCAGTCTTATCAGTACTGGAATGATGACACGCAATAAAAAATGAAAAATGTTGAATGGGACTTGAACAGCGATCTGCTTGGGCGTTAGAGCTGCGCCCGATCTGTCTCGACCATCTCAACTAGTCGAAAAATAGGCTGACAACGCTTGAATAGGATGTCGTAACTAAAATTTTCGAAATTTCTTCCATTCGATATGTGTTTCGGAAGTAATATTGACAAAAACTTCTGTTTTTTTTTTTACCAGTGCACCAACAATGTAGCCACTTGCAACGCCCGATTGTTTGCTGTTACATAGTAGTACCCGACCACAATAGGGCATATTTGTCATCCCCCCTCCCCCCTTCCTAGAGCGAAGCACTTCCGTCGAACTAAATAGAGGTCCGGGCCGGCAGCAACCAACTTTGCGACAACACCACCACGTAATAGTTCCGCCGACGCCACCACCATCACAGTTGGTAGGTAGGTTGGTTCAGAAAGTCATCAGTCTTCTTCCTGTGTGCTTGATTACCTTTGGCATTTATCTACTCCACTGACTGAGTTGGGCTGAGTTGGGCTTGGGTTGGGCAGACTGGGTGACGACGCTCGTTTGAGTTTGAGTTCACGTGAGCATAACAAATGTTCAACGTGTGCTAGCGCTACGGGGGTGGTATGTGTCCTAAATGTCGTCCCACTCTTTGAAGGTGCGGGAAGCAGTCGAGTGTGTACTTGGGCCGACCTCGTGCTCCAAGGCTTGACGAAGAAGAAAAGAGTCGAGAAACTCTGGAAAGGACTTGCCTCCGGAAAGGAAATTGAGCTTTTAGGAATTGCTAGCCATTAGAAGGATGTGTTATGGAAGCATTGAGTTCACAACTTCAAATGTGACGACGCTGTATCCAATTTAACAATAAAAAGGTATGATATTCTAAAAGAAAACGATTATATTTGCATCTTGATTATCAGAAAGTCTTCATAATCATTTGCTTGGTCTTAAGTTCGGTAACAATTTATGAACTAGTCAAATTAAAACTATCAAAGCCTCAATAAAACCTATGTATCGATTGACTGAAAATAGGCCCCCTATAACAGAGTTGAAAAATGTCATGGAAAAAATGTCATGACATTCTTCAGCTTGACCATTTCCTGTGCAAATTTTCGTCCGTCGGTACAAACCTTCAATAATGCTGGATAGTATGGAAAAATAATAATGACATCTATAAACATTTCTTACTAGGGACAGTGCATTTAGCAAATCGTCAAATTACACTTCTATGACATTTTCCAACCCTGCCTTCTAACACAAACATAACAACTACATATGATAGAATGATGATTTCACACTGAATTCTAAATTAAAATCGTGCAAGTAAAGACTGCATTCTGGAGTATCTCAGACAAATGCGGCATATAAGTTTAGGGACCGCTAAAATAATCCCCAGAATATCTCACTCCAGCTTTTTTAAGGTTTTAAATGGTTTCAACGTAATGCTTCTGTAATGCTTCTTTAGCGCCTATTTTTATCCCACAATTTTAACGATAACCCCCTTTTAGACTATTTCTAAGGACTTTAAGAGCTCGTCCATACACTATATAGACTCTGCAGGCGAACAACCATAGATGGTTTGTATGCACAAAAGTCTACGAGGAGCAAATAAAAGTTTCTGAGATGTCCAAAAATGAGTCTGTTAGTTTATAGACAGACCCTAAAGATCGAAAACAACATTATCAAGTCGAATAGATTCAAAGAGGCACATAAAACCATCATAAAACCAAAATAAATTTATTTTGATTTATAATGATTCTCAAAGGAAGGTTATTGCGATGTCCAAAACAAGTCTGTATAGGTTATAGACAGACCCTAAAGATCCAAAATAGCTTTATCAACTAAAATAGATTCAAAGAGGCATTTAAAACCATCATAAAACCAAAATAAATTTATTCTGGTTTTACAACGGTTCTCAAAACCTTTTCAAAACTATAAGGTCATCGACTAGAATGTCAAGCCAGGAGTTCGCTTAGAATCTCTCCAGTTATCTATCAATAATCTTGTCAGAAACCTGCTTCAATTGGTTTAGGGTTTCAGATGCATTCAATCATAGGGACTTTTGAGGTCTGTATCTGGAATTTGAGAAAAATGTCTGGCCGGAAATTCTGCTTAGATCTTGCAAGTAATTGAATAAAAATTCTTAGGGAAACCCTACAATCGTTTCAGGGATCCAGAAAAGCAATGAGCTTTGAAAATGGTCCTGCTTTAAAGACTGTTTCAAAACCACTTTAAAATCTTGATAAAACCAGCCTAATAAGTTGGACAGGAATCTACAATTCGCCAAGTTTCTTCTAATGCATATACAAAAAAAATCATCGGAAATCAGACCAGAAAAAGTTCGGAAATATTTTCTAAAATATACCTACATTTAGGTCTTATTAATGTTTTAATAACGAATATTTAGATTTAAAATGCCCAAAGCCTACATAAAACTATTGTTTTACCTAGATAAGAATCACCTGAATTTCTCGCTGAAAATCTATCAAACATCATGCAACGAAAACTGCCAAGATTTCGTCACACGAAAGTCTACTGAAAATTTAATCAGAAATTTGCAAAAGTCAAACTTTTGCAGTAGTTTTGAGCGAAAAATGTTCTTATAGGTAATGCTTAAAATCTCATCAGGTATACACAAAAGATCAAAATTTCTTCATCACGAATTTTGCTAGATTCCAAAATCATAGGAATTCACGACGAGATTCAGCAGATTGAACTGGCAATTGTTTGTCCAAGTAAAATTTGAGGAGTCAATTAAGCCGATTCGAGGATGCTTTTAAAACAATCATAAGGCCAAAATAAAGCTACTTTAGTTTTATGAAAGTTTTAAGAGCCTTTTCAAAACTATTTGTCCATTCTTTTTGCTCGAATCGAGCGAAACCCGTCAAGAACCTCAGCACATACTGGAACCTCCATTTAGGTAATAATTCCGACTAAGATAAAAAGAACTATTACCTTAGTGGAATCAGTTAATCCATTTAGGTAGGATTTCTTGATTGCAAAGGAGTTTAAAGAGGAGGGTGAATTGCTAAAAAATTTTGAGGTGAAATCATGCGAGGTTTCAAGGGGCTTCATGGAAGTTTCAGGAAGATTTCGGAAGCGTTTCAAGTCGTTTCAGAGGGGCTTCAAGAGTTTTCAAAGTGGTTCACGGGAGCTTTCATGAGAGATTCAGGGAGGTTACAGAGGGGTTTCAAAATGGCTTAAAGACGTTTCAAAGCATTTCAGTGGCGGCATCTGGGCGAATTTTTGGAGGCTTCAGGTTCCAGGGGGGTTAAGGGGACTAGAGTGGCGTTTCAAGGGGGATTTGATGACGTTTCAAAGGGGTTCCCGAGAGCTTTAAAGAACTTTAAGGGCTTTTAGGTGAGATTTCAGGGGAATATTAGAGGCGTTTCAAAAAGTTCCAAGGGCGTTCCACGGGGTTTCAGAAGGGGTTCAAAATATTTCAGAGCAGCTCAAGGAATCATGCGATGTTTCAGGGGGTTCCGTGGGAGTTTCAGGAAGATTTCACAATCGTTTTAGAGGGGCTACAAGAGTTTTCGTTTCAGGAGAGCTTCACAAAGGTTTCAGAGATATTTCAAAGCGATTTGAAGTTGTTTCAAGGCGTTTCAGTAGAAGCCTTTGGGCGAGTATCTTGAGGTTTCAGGTTCCAGGAGGATTAATGGGACTAGAGTAGCGTTTCAGAGAAACTCCAGGTTTCTGGGGGGTTCCCGTTAGTTATAGAGAAGTTCATAAGCTTTTTGATGAGATCCTGAGAGATTTTAGGGTCTTTTCAAGGGCGTGCGACGGAGTTTCAGAAGGAGCTCAAAACATTTCAGAGCGATTCCGTAAGCTTCAAGAGGTTAAATTGATGTCAAGAGATCTAGAGGGTTTTTAAGGTAAGAAAATACAAACCCGGCTCTCCCAATGGCCGCCTTGAGCTCCTACTTATGATTTCAAGATCACTGATCTTGAAAATTCGTCCACAACTTCACCTGATTTGGATTATCGGCCTCCAAGTGAACGTCATTCGTCAGATTTGTGCTTCTTAAGTTTCTATGCAGAATTGGAATTGGATTACTTGTAGTTTCACCTTAAAACGATTTCAAATTGTTTCAAAGGGATTTCAGGGGTGTTTCAGAGGAGTTCATGGAGCCTTCACAAGCCTTGAGGTGAGCTTTATGGGGCTTTCAGAGGGGTTTCAAAGACGTTTCAAGGTGTTTCAAAGGCTTAAAAGTTTTTCGGTCATCTTCAGGTGAATTCCAGAGCCGTTTCAAGGCATTTCGGAGTGTTTACCAATGATCTTGGTAGGGATCCGCCAATATCTCAGTAGGAATTCGCAAAGAACTCAATTCTCAATGTGTGATTTCCTGCACTCGAAGTTAAGCAGTATTCCTGGCGGATACCATCACTTAATCCAAGCACCAATGTAAAAAAACACCAATTGTTTGTTTTGTGTAACCATTTGTGTTATCATTTCATCGGTGGTGACCCTTTCACCGATCGATACCATCCGTCCGTCGACCACCAACCCACCGTTGCATATTAGAAACCATGAACATAGGATTATTTTCCATTCAATTTTTTCTCAACACACAGATCTGTAACTACTATAGAAGCAGGCCTATATAAATAAGAGATGTGACTAGCCCCGATGAAGTGCTTGCCGTCCTGTGGCAGCCAGCGGCTCGAGAGCAACATCCCATTGCCGAGGCTGCTGCCACCAGCTTCCAGCTAGCTAGATTGCCCGGAATGGACCGGAAGGATGCACTGCACACGAGGACGACGACCAGGACGACGGAGACAAAACGAAACGAAAACAGACGAGGAGGTGTGGCAAAATGAGCACATGAATAAAAGTTGCTCCCTGGCCTACCTCTGGCCGGGCCCCGGCCATCCCGTTTCAATTTTGCTCGCTTTTGTTCGCTAGTCAGGATAGGCTGCTGCCGCAGCAGACTGCTGGGCTTACAGGAGGATACACTGTAAAAAAATCTGCTTTCGAAGAGCTACACGAAACTTGTTGGACGTTGATCGCTTAACCTGGTATGGTGGTCGAGAGCGATCGGGCGCGGCGATTCCCAGTTAGTGGGCCAGTGTTCAAATCCCGAACAAAATTTTCTTTTTTTAATGATTTTCTTCTTTTTTATCGAGGCATACACAGTGCACAGAAGTTTTCGCAGTGCCAACGCTTCTCATTCTCGAGAGATACGTGTCCTTTTCATCGTTCAGTACCAGCGCACGGGTAGGCAGGCATTCCTGCCCGTAGGCTGGAATTCGCCACGGCCAAGTTTGGAAACCCCGAGAAGGGAGAAGCAGCTGGAGACGCCGCCAAGACAGGAACGGAGAGGAGCCTCCGAGCTGAGCTGTTGAATTGTTTACATTCTGTTACTATCGATTTTTTTTTGCTTCTGTGAACCTTCAACTCCCCGAGTCTGCAGGGAACATGCTGTTGAATGGGTTCACGCTCGACGAGAGCAGCGTTATTTTATTTTCCAGTCACGGACAGGCTCGTGCCGAGCGAGCGGACGGCGAAAGCTCAAGCTCACCTTTTGCCGACATGTTTTTCCCAACGGTCCAAAGTTTTGGGGGCACCGCCGGAAGAAGTTTTCGGTGACGCTACTTGGGCTGTTATCGGCATCGTCGCGCAACGGGCCGCGGTCGAGTGGGGTTACCAACTACCCCGGAGGTCATAGGGGTATTGTAAGGCTAATTGTAGAACTGGGGCTGTCCCGTAAATCTTTCACGAGAACCTGCTGCCAGTAACGGTTTTCGTGAGAAACATACTTTCTTCTTGTATTTCGAGATTTATACGAAGACGGCACGCACCTATGGGAATTTTCGCTCCGATCGAAAAACTTTGGAAGCGGAATTTCGATACTCACAGGTAAATTCTACCCTTTCCACGTCGTCCAACGGGAAGCGACATCAAAGAAATTGAGAACCCATTTTTCTGCAAACTTCCGAGAAATGCGTCAATCTACCGTTTTCCCCCGAAGGCACATATCGTCGTTTTGATGGCATAGCATGTCGCACAAGTTTTATTGCTTTATCCTTGAAGTTTGCATCTTTTCCTCGAAAGACCGGCGGCGACGGCAGTAAACGATATTGGCCCCCGGGATGCCGGCGGGAACCCCGAGTACCATCCATTTCCGGGTGGTTGCTGTTGATCCAAGAATCTGCTCTCGGACTGCTCTTCATTGGAGTTTTTTTTTGCCGAGGGAGGGATGTTCATTGTGCGAAAAGTAGAAGATAATTAAACGCAAGCCTCGCTTTCCGATATCAACAATGGCGGGCACGCGTCCAACAGCAAGGCTATTATTCATGTTTCCGGGGTTTTCGGAACAGCTCTGAAGGCTGTGTCAGTGGTGCCGGAATTTTCAGAATGGGGATGATAAATTAGTGCTCGAGTGCGGGGGATTGTGCTAACTGGTGCCAGTAGACATTTGGGAGCGCAATAAATTTCAAACGTCAAGTACTGCACATTAGGAGAAAAAAAACTGTATCGTACATGACATCTATGAGTTGTTTCAGTTGATTGATACAGCTTTGTGATCAACATGACAGATACTGGTAATACTGTGAAACAGATGCGATAAGCATTTCACAGGAATTCATTAAAATCGATTAAAAACATTAATATTAATTAATTAATTACCCAAGTAACACACTTGTTACTTACAAATTAATTAATACCCAAGTAACACACTTGTCACAGAAGAGTCACGGCGGCACAGGTTTTTGTTTCGCAGAAGTCACAGTGACTCATTTCTAACAAATATGTGATTACTAACTTGCTGGAAGTAAGTTACAGTGACTTCTGCGCAACAAAAACCTGCGCCGCCGTGACTCTTCTGTGCCAAGTGCGTTACTTGAGTAATGTATAACTTTTTATTGCATGCACAAAAATAGCTTTTAACCAGGATTATGTGTAGTTAATACCATAACAATTTTATCAAAATCGGTTTAGTATTGCCGCAGATATTGTCGATACAACAAAATGTGATCTTGGATACATTTATTTCGAAAACAATTTGAGCTATACATGAGGCTATAACTTTGTTGTTAGCTCATCAAAACGTCTGAAAATTTGATCAAGTTCTCCAAGTAAGGCATAATAAGTGGTGAAAATTTCACCATAATCGGTTCAGTATTTTTTAAACAATTCAAACAAAAAAAAACTTTTTTTTTCAAATTTCGGGCTTTTTTTAAGATTTTAAAATCAGTGTGCCTTATTTTGTCTATAGAACTGGCAACACTGGCCTGATTTTAACAAAACTTTGACAGTGAAAATTGTGCTCAGTGAAAATTTCCGCCATTTTGGTTGAATACTTTTAAAGTTATAGCAGTTTGAATTTCACTATACCAAAAACCACATCTGCTTATTCGGGATGGTAACATAAGGCTGATTTTCAAAAGGCTGAATGCAAAAAAGTTTGAATACGAAAGGCTGAAGTTGAGAAACTGTTACATAAGGCTGAAATTATACGAAAATTCTGCTATAAGTTATAGCACTTCTTTCTCTTCTTGGAGTTACGGCCCAACTGAGATAAAGCCTACTTCTCAGCTTTGGCACATTGTGTAACAGGCACGAAGATACTCAATGCCAAATAAAGCCAAGAAAATTTTCAAAATGAAAACTTCTGGGCCCGAACTTGAATCAAACGCGTAACCCTCAGCATTCGTTTAAAAATTTTTTTTGTTCATTGGTATGCATCGTAAGCCTCTTCACTGAGCGGCTAATGATGCATACCAACGAACACAAAAAGGTAGTGATAATATTTATATCGTTAATTTTTCCTTCTTTAAACATGATCTATTCTTTCGAGTGAAGTTGTTTTGTAGATTATTGTTATTACGGTACTATTTTTATTATTAGCTCTTTATTGTGGGGAAATTCAACCCAAGACTGGTTTATCCCCTTTACGGATATTAATAATATCATCAGAGAATTTCTCTTCTTTGAAATATATGTTATTCTATCGAGAAATACCGTCTTAGCAATGTAGGCGTTCAATAATACATAGCATAGTAAGTGAAGTATGTTCCCCCAAAATGACTCAGTTTGGCTAACCATGAACTAGAGGGGAGGTAGGACGGTCAAACGTCAAGCTCAAGCAAAACCAATGGGAGTGCCACGGCTGGGTAATCGACCAACAGGCAAATTTTCAAATGGACCGTAAAATCAGTGTAATTATTCCCAATTAGAGTGATATGTCTGAGTAGTTAGTGTTGACTAACCTTTAGGCTGGTGCGTTTGAAAAATTGTCGAATGACTTTTTCAGCCTTATGTTATTTCAGCCTTTTGATGCACTTAGCCTTTTGTTATTTCAGCCTTTTGTTATTTCAGTCTTTCGTAATTTAGCCTTTTGTACGTAACCCGCTTATTCAGCCATTCCATGGAAAAAGATAGACTCGGAAATAAAAGTGCTCCGATATTTCCCATATTCGGCAGGAATGGTCTTTAAAAACAATAAGAGGGGAGGTAGGACGGTCAAACGTCAAGCTCAAGCAAAACCAATGGGAGTGCCACGGCTGGGTAATCGACCAACAGGCAAATTTTCAAATAGACCGTAAAATCAGTGTAATTATTCCCAATTAGAGTGATATGTCTGAGTAGTTAGTGTTGACTAACCTTTAGGCTGGTGCGTTTGAAAAATTGTCGAATGACTTTTTCAGCCTTATGTTATTTCAGCCTTTTGATGCACTTAGCCTTTTGTTATTTCAGCCTTTTGTTATTTCAGTCTTTCGTAATTTAGCCTTTTGTACGTAACCCGCTTATTCAGCCATTCCATGGAAAAAGATAGACTCGGAAATAAAAGTGCTCCGATATTTCCCATATTCGGCAGGAATGGTCTTTAAAAACAATAAGAGGGGAGGTAGGACGGTCAAACGTCAAGCTCAAGCAAAACCAATGGGAGTGCCACGGCTGGGTAATCGACCAACAGGCAAATTTTCAAATAGACCGTAAAATCAGTGTAATTATTCCCAATTAGAGTGATATGTCTGAGTAGTTAGTGTTGACTAACCTTTAGGCTGGTGCGTTTGAAAAATTGTCGAATGACTTTTTCAGCCTTATGTTATTTCAGCCTTTTGATGCACTTAGCCTTTTGTTATTTCAGCCTTTTGTTATTTCAGTCTTTCGTAATTTAGCCTTTTGTACGTAACCCGCTTATTCAGCCATTCCATGGAAAAAGATAGACTCGGAAATAAAAGTGCTCCGATATTTCCCATATTCGGCAGGAATGGTCTTTAAAAACAATAAGAGGGGAGGTAGGACGGTCAAACGTCAAGCTCAAGCAAAACCAATGGGAGTGCCACGGCTGGGTAATCGACCAACAGGCAAATTTTCAAATAGACCGTAAAATCAGTGTAATTATTCCCAATTAGAGTGATATGTCTGAGTAGTTAGTGTTGACTAACCTTTAGGCTGGTGCGTTTGAAAAATTGTCGAATGACTTTTTCAGCCTTATGTTATTTCAGCCTTTTGATGCACTTAGCCTTTTGTTATTTCAGCCTTTTGTTATTTCAGTCTTTCGTAATTTAGCCTTTTGTACGTAACCCGCTTATTCAGCCATTCCATGGAAAAAGATAGATTCGGAAATAAAAGTGCTCCGATATTTCTCATATTCGGCAGGAATGGTCTTTAAAAACAATAAGACCCGTAAATTTTTGTTTCGCCATTAGGGTGATCAATTTTATGATAAGGTGGCCCAAAAAATCAAAATTTTGCAAAACTGTGAATTTTCAAATAAAAAATCGTAGCTTTTGAACCAATAGACCGATTTGTAATCTTTTTTCAGAAATGAAATGATTATTAGTTCTAGATTTTAGAAAAAATATCGCGAACAATCTTTAGTAAATGGTTGGACCACAACGACTATATTTTTTTTATTTTTTTAATCAAAGTTTTTCTATTGTTTACAAACATATCAAAAAATTAGGAAATATTCTTCAAGCCGTTTTTGAGCTGCATTTTTTTTTTGAAAATTTCAAGTTTCGTGCTCATATTCATACGTCTCCATCACTTTGAAATAACCGTTAATTTTGTTCATTATTTACTTTTATATATACTGTCATGGGCTAGCTGAACTTCAGTTTGTAAAAAAAAAATACCAGCGAATTCGCCTGCTACAGAGTGATAATCCTCCATGAATTTCTTTAGACATTCCCTCAGAAGTTCCTTGTGAATTCCTCCTAAATCCTTCTTATTTTCCTACAGAAATTTCTTCTCCTAGAGTTCGTTCTGAGATTCATTCAGGAGCTCCTTCTGGAACACCTCCAGGAGTGCCTCCAGAGATTGATCTAAAAGTTCTTTCCCAGATTTCTCCGGAGGTTCCTTCGAAGGAATTCCTACTGAAATTACTCCAGCAGTTTCTTCAGGTGCTCCTCCATGAATCCTCAATAAGTTTGGATTCGTCAAGAAGTTCCATTGAGGATTTCCTTTTTTTAGAATTCTTTCAGCAGTTCCTTCTGGGAATTCTTCAAAAGATTCTTCGGGTATTTTTTCAAGGAGTGTCCGATTAATTTGGACAGCATATACGGCGGAGCTCCGATGATTGGAACCACCGGCCGAGGAGGAAAGAGTTACTTGACAAAAAAGCTAAAGTTTCTGTAAGTTTTTTAGAATGCGTTTTACCACACAATGCTTATATTTATAGAATCCTTGAAAAAAGATGTTAAATATATCGAAACGTCGGACATAGAGGCAAATTAGTTTTTTATTTGTTAAGAGACTGCTACGCCGACAACACTGCTATTTGGAAATTTTTTCGGTAATTCCATTGAAGATTTCTGCAAAAGTTACATTGGAAAATTATTTGGTAATTACTTCGGAAACTTCTCTGGTATTCCTCTGAGATTATTACTGCTCTGGGATCGAACTTCTGGTAATTGCAATGGAAATTTATCTATATTTAGAAGAAGAATTACCTGAGATCATGAAATCGATCCTTGATCATATTCAAAATTTGATCTAAATTCCAAGGTCACAACCGAAACTATTCTCAGAGGAATACCGAAAAAGTTTTCAAAGTAATTACCAAAGAAATTTCCAAACGAAATTTTAAGAAAATCTCCAAAGGAAGAAGGAGTTACCAAAAGAATTTCAAAGAATTAAGAAACAATTTCTGAATCGGTTCCCAAAGAAATTGCTGAAAAACATTTTAAAGGTGGTTAAGAAAACTTCAAAGGAATTACCACAGCAGTTCACGAAGAAATTTCCAAGCATGTACCTCAAACATTTTCAAGAATCAATAAGAAATTCGCGAAAATTATTCTTTTAGAAAACCCACTACACTTCTTCTTCTAGGAGTGATATCCCAACAAAGTCTGCATCTCAGCTTAGTGTTTTATGAGCTCTTCTGCAATTTTTAACAAAGAGCTTTCTTTGCCAATGATCATTTTGCATATGCTTATTGTGTGGCAAGCATTAAGAAGGCATTAAGATACTCAAGGAAGTCAAAGAAATTCTTCTCAAGTGATATGAAACAGCATGCAAATTATTCAGCAAAAAAAAATTAAATAAATAGTTGCTGGGTGTAGTTCAGGCGGGTTGCGAGAGGCAGATTGCGATCTCCCTGAGCAGTCAGTGGGCAAAGTGAGATAGTAGACACGAGAGAGTCGTGACAATCATATCCATATCCATTGCAATGGCGATGGTCACAAAACGAGAATGACGGATGACATGTGTGAGAATCAACTTGCAAGAGGCGGGTTGTAATCTCTCTGAGCAGTGATAAAAGTGAGAGAGTAGACACGAGAGAGTCGTGATAATCATATCTACATCAGTGGCAATGGTCACATAACGAGAATAGTGGATGTCATGTGCAGTGTCGCGAAGCATCAGCGTACAAGTCACAAAAAAACTGATAAACACCAAACTTGTATCACCCTGTCTCTGCGGTTTCTGATTCGCTCTCTCTACAGTCGCTAACACCAGAAAAGACAGAATCCCATCATAGTCACCCGGTCACCCTTGTTTTGCTACAATCATCCTGACTTGGATACGGCTCATGTGAGTGTCATGACTCTCTCCGTCGCCTCAAGCAGATGCACGCGCAACAGCATGTAAAACTATGCATGTGTATTATCACAAGCACGGTATTACGTCATAAATCCTATTCGTTTTGCACAGCTCAGTTTAAACGCACACATTGAGCGCACCACGCAGTTCGCCCTGGCTACGGCAAACACTCTCACTTCGCCCGTTATGCATCGTTGCTCAGAGAGATTGATTCCCTAGCAACCCGCCTGAAGCACACTCAGCAACTGCTATCGCTGCAAAGCTGCGAAGGGTGGAACCCACAACATGTTTGTCATTCCAGGCATGACATGCTATCTGGTTCGTATCACCTTGGGAAAGGTGACTCCAGAAAGCGGTTCAAGTGATTGTCTCGTGATGGTCGCGATTATTCGCAAGACTGGTCATGTGTGAGAACCAACTTGCGAGGGCCGGGTTGCAATCTCTCTGAGCAGTGGTCAAAGTGAGATAGTAGACACGAGAGAGTCGTGACAATAATATCCATATCAATGGCGATGGTTACAAAACGAGAATGGCGGATGACATGTGTGGGAACTAACTTATGAGAGGCGATTTGCGATCTCTCTGAGCAGTGGGCTAAGTGAGAGAGTAGGCACGAGAGAGTCGTGATAATCATATCCATATCAGTGGCGATGGTTACAAAACGAGAATGGTGGATGTCATGTGTGAGAACCAACTTGCGAGGGCCGCGTTGCAGTCTCTCTGAGCAGTGGTCAAAGTGAGAGAGTAGACACGAGAGAGTCGTGACAATCATATCCATATCAATGGCGATGGTCACAAAACGAGAGTGGCGGATAACATGTGTGGGTACCACCTTACGAGAGACGAGCTGCGATCTCTCTGAGCAGTGCGCAAAGTGAGAGAATATACACGAGAGAGTCGTGACAATCATATCCATATCAGTGGCGATGGTCAAAAAACGAGATCGGTGGATGACATGTGTGGGAACCAACTTACGAGAGGCGGGTTGGAAACTCTCTGAGCAGTGCGCAAAGTGAGAGAATAGGCACGAGAGAGTCGTGATAATCATATCTATATCAGCGGCGATGGTCACAAAACGAGATTGGTGGATGACATGTGTGAGATGCAGATTTTTATAATGCTAGCAATTGCAGAGAGAGAGAGAGGGAGAGAGTGGAACGGAGAACGCAAGACATGGTGACACAGAGAAGCGGTATTTTTTCTTATTCTCTCGCTCTTCGGTGCTTACTATTCTCTGAGCTCTGTCTGCTCCGCACCTTCCTTCATGCATATTATCTCATCAAAAGAGAACTTTCGCATTCTTTTGCCAGACTCAACTTTTCCAACGATTCGTCTGATTTTTTGCTCAATTACTCTTTCGTAAAGCGTCCGACACATGTTGTTTTGCTTCACTTAATTCAGCGAAAAACTTTCGGGTGACTTTTCTTGAGTCACGGAAAAGTGTGATTACTTAACAGAACTCATATTATACCATATATTATTCAAATTTAATTCCAACAGATTATCTTGTTCTCATTTAAGCTTTTCCTTACCCAATCTACGCGTTTCACGTAGGAAAAAGCTCCAACCACTTTCGTTCCCGAACCAGCACGAAAAAAGCGGAGAACAAAAAAGTACTCCATTCCCTGATTAACATCTGGCCTCGGCAGCGGCGGCGTGTGTCCCAACGAGATTACCTTATCCTGTGTCTAATAATTTGCCCTACACTCTGGCTACCCTCCGTTGTCTCTGCTGGCAAGGCAAGGCAAATCGAGATAATAAGAGCACGGTTTTTCTATTCGTCCACCACCAGCGTTCGTTCGCACACTATTACTATTTGAAGTTTTTCGAGTCTTGGAAAACCCCACACACACACACACACAGAATCACAGAATGCGTTGGCTGTGAATAAATTAGGCCTTCTCCTAACTCGTTCTTCGTAATGACTAAACGAAAAGAAGACTCTTGTTTACGGGACTTGTAACTGTTTCCGGTTGGTTGGTGTGGTTTTCGAAGTCCTTTTTATGTAACAACTTCAACTCTTTGAAGTAGTACAAAAAAAAACAAGGAAGTTCTACTCATTCCCTTAAACTGAGCCCCTTTCAAAAGAAGTCCAAGGCTTTGTTTATTGCTAGCAAATGTGCTATGGTAAAATACGACTTTAATACAATGCGATATCCCAACTCAGTTTTCAGCTTTCCAGCCTCTTTTCTCACATCCGTATCCTTCTCATTTCCCGGGAAAAATCTCAGGAATTTCTACATCAGTTATGCCATTTTACAGTTTCTCAACCCAAGCACGCACCGCCTCCAGCCCAAATCGACAGCGTCGCCAAACTTCAACTCGGTAGAATCCTTGGGCAAACTCGCAGCAGAAAAGCACCAAATTAAGCACCCTCTTTGCGAAATGTGCCTTTGCATAAATTATAAACTTTCATTTCCAGCACCAGCACGCGCAGTTCCATTCCCAGTCCAGGTGAGATGACTTTTGAACACGAGGACTGGATGCCTTTGGCTTTGGTTTCCCGAACCAAACGAACGTGCTTGATGATGCTCTTTCGCCCGTTCATCGAACTTCGGTATTCATGAGATAGAGCGCGCTGTTGTTGGTTGGTGGTGCCACCGACTGCCGACCGCCTCCACAGAATTGCGTAATCGACCGTGAAAGTGTGTGGAAAATTATCACGCAGTCAGGCTCCATAGGGACAGCCGGGAGCCATCCAAACAGGAATGGAGGCGCAGAAAAAAAACCCAACGGCTCCGACGATGATCCTTTTGCGAAAACATTCACGTTCGACGTCCTACGTCGACAGGATGTGGTGAAAAAAAATTATACTACAGGGTCAGGTGGGAATCGAACCTACAACTTCTTGAATTCAAGACGTATGCTTTACCATTAAGCTACTGAAGCGTGTTAGATGGCTTAGTCGATTCTGAGGTACAGATCCTAAATGCCATGCGATAATTTTTTACTACAATGAGAAAGTCGTTGCGAGCTCTTTCATAGAGAAGCGAAGCAGCTCGTAAATGACTTTCTCATTGTTGCAAAACAAAAATCATATTCCAAAACCCATGCAAAAACGCATTGCCTCCGTGCAATTTATGGAAATGACAACTCGAAATTCAAGATAGTGGAGTCAATTCGAGTGAATACATACATGAGGATGAAATGATGTCCCCGAATAAAACAATCAAAATGAAGGTCAGGAATTCAAATTCCGAAAGTGTACAGAGCTTAGCCAGAAAATGTATGAATTTGAGCTATGGATCAAATTTTTAAGCTAAAATACGATGCTTGAAACGTACAATAACCAAAATTGGCATTTTTATTTCTTTTAAAACTCTTTTTAAACTCAAAATGTAAAAAATTTTCCCGAAACATTACATTTTAGAGTTAACATAGAAATCAAAACGAGATTCATTTAAATTTCTACTGGTCCATCCTGCATCCGGATTGAGATTTTCCCGGTAAAGTTTTGAGCCCACACGTCGCTATTTTCGTTGTTGCTGCTGGTGTTGTTGTAGTTGTTATTGGAAGCCATCCGACGGTGGTGGTGGGCGGTGATTGAATGCAACAAAAAATGCTGGAACGTAGATTATTGGAAAACTGACGAAGCAACAGCAATGCAATAAACCAGTTTAATCGGAAAAACTTTCTGTGGCCCGGGAGGACGAAAGGCGTCATACCGCCCGGCACCAGCGGAAAACCGTGTCAAAATAGGTGGGATTTTGGTAGCTAGTGGCGAATCGAAGGGTGCTAACCAAAGTGCTTCCGGTGTGAGTCATCACCTGTCAGAGGAGGGCGCGCCGGAATGCAGCAATAAATCAATTTTATGTACACACCCTCCAGACTCGGACGACGAGGAACCGCGTCATAAACCACATTCCCGGAGTACGTGTTAGACGGTCGCAATGGAGCTTACGGCGTGATTGAAATACCAAAACTTAGTTTTCATGGAAATGTTTTCAGAGGGGGAGGGGGTCTGAGGCAAACATTCGCCAAATATGGCGCCATCGCACGCACCAGGTGCCAGGACAGGAGCATTCTGGAGCCATGGTCTTACGGATTAGACAAATCGGTCTTGTCCAGTGCTCCAGGGATTTTTTAAAAGATTTATGGCCTCGGCTCCGTCATGCTCTAAAGCGGTTGAGCTTGCCAACTATACGAATAAGCAAAAAAAAAAACAAATGAAGCACCTATTAATGCAAGAGTTCACGTCAAAAAACAATCAGAAATAATAAAACACGTCTTCCGATGAGAATCGAACTCACTACATCCGAAACACGTGGTCACCCACTTTGACCACTAGACCGACAAAGCTCCACGGAATAAATCCCCATATCTCTCTTCGAAATTGGACAAATTTGTGCAAATTGCTTGTTGAAGCAGTGTGGCTATTTTGGCCATCGGCACCGCACCATCGTCATCCTGTTGCATTTCGATTTGCATTCCATGTTTCCAGAGTGAAAGTTTAAACTCGTTAGGCGTTAGGGAAATGCCGCTGGCGGGCACAACGCAGTTGGCATTCGACCGTGATGGCCGGTGCCAATGTGCTTCGGGTGCTGCATGCGTTCGATTTGATGCACTGATGCATGTTTCATGGCATCAGTTTGGCCAGGGTCAACAGATATGTTTTGATCTTTGATTCCGGGGGAACGGAACTGTTTTCCGATTAGAGAGTGCAACACGGGGCGTTTGAATTTGATGTGAGGGGAGTGAGTGGGTCAATATGTCATCCCCTTGAGTCAACACAATTGAAAATGTAAGTGCTTCTGCGTTTGAATACCCTCAGTTACAATAATTAAAGCAAAGAGTGAGTTAAACAAAGTCAAATAAAAACCAAACTCAGGATACGTTAACTTGAATATAAATGAAACGATCTCACCAAGTGAAGCACATCTAAAGTTCGGTAAGACCGTTCCGTTTGTTGTTTTGGAGTCATTTCAAAAGAAGTGCTTCTACGGTTGAATACTCTCAGTTACAATAATTGAAGCAAAGTGTGAGGTAAGGAAAATAACATAAAAACAAACACACACTGCGTAAAAAAACAATCAATGAAATGATCTCACCAGGTGAAGTACAACTGTAGTTTGGTGAGACCGTTCCAATTATTCCTTTGAAGTAACTTCGAACGACTTAGGATACAAAATGTAGCACACTTGTGCCTAAAGCATTTGGTGAGTCTTTTTAAAATTATTTTACCAAGAATTTTAATTTATATCGAAAATCGTTGACTTAGGTCGTAGTGAAATTTGGTGAGATCGTTCCATTTATTTTTGATTTGAGTTTTTTAACTGATTTAGACGATTCAATGACTTCGTCCGATGTTTGATTTTTTTCTACCGAAAATGCCATTAAGTTTTGTTTTGCTGGAAGTTCCAACTTTGTCAGTTTTTTTCACTAACATAAATAATTGTTTTAATGCATTATTCAAATTTCAATTCTGACAACTTCTCAAAAATCAACGTCAGCATTCCTTTCAGCCACACTAGCAAAGCCTCCCACAAATAAACCCCCATTTTTCAACTTCCTACACAATCATTCAAATCGTCCGCAGCTGATTCAATCCAACAACCCCGCGAAAATTGACGCACTTTTCCAGGATAATCCGACAGTGATCCCAAAATTGCCTCATCAAATCAGAAGTGGCACTCTTGGTTGGCCGAGGAAACGCAAGATAGGACAGAAAAACTTGCCAACATTTCCCGCTTGGCTTGGACCAATCTGTTACCTTGTTTGTTTTAGGTTGTTACTGACTGTGTTATCTCGCCGAACCACAACGGAACGATGGCGTTCAGCGTTGGTTTCCATCGCGCTCGAAACAAATGGAATCTATCCGTCAATGTCCGTGGTCTTTTTCTCCGTCCCGTCATCGATGTTAGAGAGGATTTTCGGAGCCGGACAGAAAAGAAAATAAATTTGCATAAATTGCGGGCACCGCCGCGTCTTGACCAGGGCAGGTGACGCCATTTCTTCGAATTTCGAATGACTATTGGGACGAATTTCGTCGCTTGTCTCTAGCAAGAGCAGAAGCAAAGCAACAAGGTTTTCCGAAGGGGAAAAAAACCGGAAGAAAATCGATTAATCGTTGCGGAGCACCAATGGCGACTGCCCCGAACTTTTCCGTTTCCAATCGAGATCGAATCAGGGGGTGGAATTTTCGGGAGGTGTAGATGGGTATTTTGATGGCGTTTTTCCTTTCTGAATTCTTCTGTCCAGCCAACGCTACAAAATTGATTGAAACACTGTAGATTGATGAGTTTCTACGATTCCCATCTATTCCTCCTACAATCTTGCACAATTTCAAGCTTTAGGGATTACAAAAATGCCTCAGATGATCAAGAAGTATGCGAACAGCAGCTAATCTTGCTATAAATTTAATGTACTGGTTGCAGAGATGTTAGTATAATGTTTTAAAAAGGATATCAGGATAAAAAATCAAATAATGTGGAACGACCTCACCAATGTATACTCACCGGCATCGATCGGAGTACAAAGAATCATCTGTGAATATGCCATCATCAAGAAGAATGTTTGCCAATTACAACTTTTCTCAATAATAGTTTTCAATCATTCCTTCTTGCTCCCACAGAACCAGTACTGTGAATTATCGTGACCATCACGAGACAATCCTTAGATGCGATATCTGATATCACCCTTGCCAAGCGGCACGAATCAACTTGAATATCAAAATTTCAATACCAGTATCGCCAGTTATCGTGATCATCACGCGACAATCATTAGATTCGGCTTCAGATATCACCCTTTGCAAGTGACACGAACTAGCTTGAATATCACGCACAAAATGACAAGAATGCTAACAGGCGGATTGCGACAGAGTCAATCTCTCTGAGCAGTGCAGCATGATTTGGGCTTAATCGTATGTATCGTTTCGCATAAGTACCGTTGCGCGTGTCTCTGCTTCCAGCAACAACAGGCGAAAGGAAGTGACATGACAATCATATCCATATCAGTTGGTGATGGTCACAAAACGAGTATGGTAGGTGACGTTGGTGGGATTCAGTCTTTTTTGTGATATTAGCGACTGCAGAGAGAGCGAATCAGAAAGCACAATGACAGGGAGATACAAGTTTGGTTTTTATCAGCGTCAATGTGACTAGAATCTTGATGGTTCACGGCACTGCGCATAACTGTCATATGAATTTCACTTGTTATAAGTAACTGATATTAGCGTGGACCTGTGCAGGTTTCAGAATCATCTGCTAAGGTCGCTTGTTGCAACTACTTGACGGTTTAAAGTGGTGATTTTGGAAATTTCGAGAAGATAACAGGGGCTGTTCAGTAGGTTCAACAGGTTCTGAGTTTCTGAACGTTAGTGAGCCTCAAACAAGTTGATCACTGATAACCTGAGAAGAAACCCGCTAAGTGGCGCTGGGGAATTACTTTTCAACCTGTTTCTCAAAATTCAGATTACTTATAGGAATCTTGTCTCTTTTAATAATGATCAAGAGTTCTATTCAGTGGCTAACTGGTTGATTCTGAAATTATCCGCTAGGCAGCAACACTCGTGTGTTTAAAAATGCTGTACGTATGTGTGCGTTTTGGGCCAGTTTATCAGGATATTGGTGATACCGATTGATTTCTAGCCACATGAGGACACTAGGTTAACTATCTGTTTTGTACGATTTAGTAAATTCAGTTCAATCGTGTATGCGGTCATTAAAATTGAACGGTATACAAATGGTCATCCGATAATGAACTGTTTGTTGGTGGGTTTTTCCGCCAGGCGGCGTCAGTGTATTTTGAAATTCTGAACGCCCATATCTCGAGATCCAGACTATATAGAAAGCCCGTTTTTTTTCAGCAAACTATTGGCATTCATTACATCGAATTTATCCACAAGGTGGCGTCAGTGAGCAATCTGATTTTGAACGTCTGTTTCTTAACAGTGAAATGCGCCAGAATCTCAAGATGAACACTGTGTTTTGCAGCCTAGGGGAGCCGTTAATAAATATTTTTCAGCAATATTTATCAACGGCTATCTGATGATACTGAGTGGTTCAGAACTTATCCGCGACGTGGCGCTAGTGGTTAGTTGTCAAACCTCTATATCTCTAGATTTAGATTACATACAAGAGTCGCGTCTTCAGACAAGTTGATCTGGAGAAGACAAGAATCCGGTCGATGATAAACTGAATGTTTTTGGATTTTTCCACTAGGCGGCGCTAGTCTGTCTCAAAGTTTTGAAATTCTGTATCTCAATAATCAGACCACATAGAGGGACCGCGTCTTCGGCAAAGTTAATCAGGACGTCAACGGTTATCCGATTATGACGAATAATCAGCTATACAACCTCTGTATTTACGCATCTAGATTACGCAATCTGGTGGTACTGACTGATCCAGGAATTACCCTTAAGGTACCACTAGTGATGAGCGTTTCAATCTGTATATCTCAAGAATTCAATTACATAGAACAGTCACGTATTCGGCAGAGTTGATCAGGAGTACAAGTGTCATCCGATGATGCAATGATTCGTTTTAAATTTAGCCACTAGGCGGCGCTAGTGGACCTTAATATTATGAATCGAACGTCTTCAACTGCAATTACCTGAAAATAATAAGATTGAATAATTGTCCCTCGAATTCTGTTTCCATCTAGCCCACGTCTATTTTGGGCACAACTTGAATTCAATTCCCGGCACACTTTCAACGTGACAGGATGGTCAAAAATTATGATTTGACCGTAGGCGTTTATTCGAAAAGTCGGTCAAATTCTTCGCAATCCAAATCAATTCATGAACGCCAAGTACGATTGAGCAAAAAGTTTCAAATTAAGATGGATGTAGCTTTGGCATACCGACTAAAATAGGGTGACAATGGGTATTATCGGCAGGTTTGTTCTCTTCGTCATGGGGGTTTTTGTCAGCCAAATTGCCTGAAACTTGGCCATATAATTCAGCTTAGTTGGGAAGGATTTGAGACCAACTCTGAGTTCAATAGGTTTCAAAAAACCCCCAAAGACGAAGAGAACAAAACGGCCGAGAATAGGTAATTTCCCCTATTTTAATCAATGTTTTTCACAGTGCAATGAATAAATCGTTCTCTGTGGTTGTGAAACACGATGTTTCGTATGCAGAAAATCCACGTACACATTTGCTTGTGTCCTCACCAGGCGAAAAAAAGCTATAAATAAACATTTTATGGAAGGATTTCATTAACTGAACAGATTTTACCAGTGCTTCGAAGTGTCAGTATTAACAGGTATCAACCGACATTTAAAGCTGAAATTGAGAATGGTAACCACTCATTTTTCCATTCACTATCGGAATATCAATTGAACAGCCTCTGATCATTCAATTGACATCAGCTCCAGCCTCAGTCAAGCCACATATCATTCAATTGAGCTCCAGTTTGGAAGCAAAATTTGTGGTGTTGAAGGTTTAAAGCTTTTAGCCTAGTTTGGTGTTTGAAAGGAATCGCTCAAGAAACTTCTTGACCGATTCCTGGCAGAAACTTTCCACGGTGACTGCCATTTGAACTGTCATTTCTTCGCGACTGCGTACTGTGATCGAAGAAAAACGGTTTCTTGGGCGATTCAGGCAAGGAATTTCTCATGCATCAAGATAGGCCGAAAAATTCCTTCTGAACTGCAAACAGCGCTTTTACCATAATTGATGACGTCAAACCCGACATCAACCTATCATTCACCTATTTTTATTTTGGCCACCAAACCCAACATGGACCCAACAGTTGTTCGGTGTTGGTCCAACAGTGGCCTAAAATTCGATAAAAATTCACCCGACGTTGACCCGACATTCGACATTTTTTCAGTCTGGCGGAATTTTGCAGCGTTTTTCGTGTCTCGTGCCCAGCTACTCATTCGAGTGACAATTTATTCAATTGACAAGGATTCGCTTCTCATTTGATAGGAGCTCTGATTGAATGAAATCGTTTTGAACATGAATAGAAGGAAAAATGACTAAAAAAAATTGTTGGTTAGTGTACAAATGAATGAGATGATTTTTTGCAACACTGGATTTTACTGCATCCTTCAGCAGTGAAATCCAACTTTGAGGTGCTGTTGAGCTTTTGTGGGGTTTATATTAAAGGTTGGTTCAACAAGTGAATCTGGCGAAGTGAAATTCGAAAAGTGCTGAAGAACAATTCGGCTAGCTTCTGCTTTGGTGCGGTTTCCTTCGTCGTACGCAAAACAAGAAAAATAGTCAACTCATTGATGGAAAACGTGAAATTTAGAGTAATTATTTAATTTCTCTTGCAGTGGCAAAGGAAAATCGGAATATCTGTAATGATTGGTTCTTTTCCGTCCGATGTGACGGGAATTAGCGCATATGACAAAGGGAATTTTTACGCTAATAATCGCGTTTTAGCAACGTTTGAGGCAAAGTTGATCAGAATATCAAGGACTATTCTGCGTCCTCAGTATCACTGGAGTTCTGAACCAAAATCTAGAACGGCATCCTCTTATCGACATAGGAAAACTTTATCTTTAAAGAGTTTAAAGAGAAGTTACAACGCGAGTTGTAACGAAAGCAACCCTCAACAATCACATTACCATAGCAACGATTTCAAAGGAACGTTTTACACGACCGATAAAGTAGATACCGGAACCCGGCACCACTCGTCGACAATCATAATTCCGCCACTTTTCTCACACGAGATTATCCCATTTCCCTGTACCTTCGCAAGTCAATTCAGTCTTCCACAGACAGTCAGTGAACCGACCGACTGTTTAGCTACAAAGACGAAGACAGATCGAGGTACGATCTGGCGAAGATGTACCGAGCTTTTTATATTGAATTACGCGGCACGAATTGTACAAATGTGTGCGCGCTCGACGGCGGCGCGCACTTACCTACTGTTTGAACTTATTGGATTTGTGATTGGGTTGATTGGATCTCGCGAGACGGGGGCGCTTTGAGAGGCGGAGGGATGTCGAGTTTCGCGCCATGCCAGATGGTTTGAATTATCGGGGCCTCGGCCTGTCGGTCTGTCTGTCTGAATGTCGGTAGAGCAAGCTTTTGGGTAATTTTTAAATTGCTGCCGGCAATTTTCCGGTGGAGTTTAGAAACGATGGTTGTTTTATCTATGTTTGAGGCTTGCTTTTTTTGGTTCAGACTTCAGAATTATGCTTTAATTTAAACGAGAATGCCAGAACGAGTTCATTTCTTGAATAAGTTTCCAAAAGAACTCTTCCATTTTCTTCCGACTCATTGCAAAGTGAGATCTGTCTTGAAACTTTTTTCTAGAATTCTTCAAGAACATCTCAAGAGAAAACTTTTTTTTCCTTTCTTGGCCAAGTTCAGTGGGATGACCCTGAATTGAACGCTTCCAAGCAAAAGCGTTCTTCGAAAATCCCACAAACTCATTGACTTTCGCATTTTTATTTCTGAGAGCGAACTGAAGAAGTCTCCATACACTACCGGCGAAAATGACGGTCATCGCCACTGGGCGCGCGTAGTGTAAGATAGAAGCGCCCAAGTGGGTGATCTACCCAACAACAACGGTAATTGCTTGGGCTGTTGGCCCGGCCCGGTCCGGACGGTTAAGTCACTGACCTCATGAATTATAAATAAAGCTCATTTTCAAGGGAGTTCTCTTCCATTACGGTTGTTTGATTCTTTCTTGAGCCCTGCCATAAGTGCCGGCCGGCCGGCCAGCCACGTTGCATAAAAGAGAAAACCGAGGAAAAAATCGGCAAAACTTTTATGTTTCTCAGTCAGGGGCATTCCAGATGCCAATTTCCGATACGCGGTTGGGCTCAGGGACGTCCCGTCGAAGCACAAAATAACAGTAAAATTTGAATAGCAAAGCAGGTTTGATAGTTTATCGCTGATAAGAAGTAGCCACCTCAGGCGACGAACCACAGACACGCGCACACTATCAGATGCTTTGTTCTTAATCCTTTTGATGGTGAACTCACAGTAAAAAAAACGTGATTTTAACTGCAGGACAGACAAGCCTCACTCTTTTTCAACGCACAAACGTATCCGGCTGTGATTGGAAATAAGTTTTAGGTTGAACACCAATAAAAAAAGGAAATTTTGAACGGGATTTGAACACTCATCTACTGAGCGATGACTTTCGGCGCCCGAGCTATCTCGACCATCTCAACAAGGTGAATTAGAAGCGATTACCGTTAACTAAGTTGTCCGGTATGACAAATTGACTCGATCTCGTAAATTTTATCCTATAATCCACCAATTAGTTACCGTTTATGTGGTGTTGTTTTGTTTGGAAAACCTTTCAAAATGTTTAAGCAAGCTCCAACCGTTTATTTGCATGCATTCCGAGTTTGTATCACAAGAAATTAAAGGGTGATACGGTCAAAATTTGGTCACACAATTTTTTTCATAACTTTAGACTGCGTACACCAAAACAGCTGATTTTTGGACCAGTAATGCTACATTATATGTAGATTATACCATAAAATTTTGATCAAAATCGATTAAGTATTGGTTGATATATAGGTAAAACCATCGACCTACCTTTTTAAAATTTTGTACAAAGGCGCTCCATAGTAAATTTTCGGAAATTTAAGGTCAGTA
>NW_026917415.1:0-25000 GCF_035046485.1 Aedes albopictus
AAGGTAGACCCAGAATTGATTGTGAAGTTACTAGTGGGCTTCAAGGTGGAATTTCTGGACCAGTCAGCAAACGAATTCCCAAAACAATCTCTGAAACCATTCCTAGCACAAATTTGGTGGTAATTCCTTAATACGGATGTAATATATTTTGAGAGAAACCCTCAGAACAAAACTCTTGGAGAAATTCCTGGAATATGGTTAAGAGTGGATGTTTTCAATTGCTTTTGATTAGTGTCTTGTAATCCCAACGTGTAATATCAGAGTAACAGAAGCATAGGCGCCAACTTAGGGGGGCAAGCATGGTTTTGACCCCACCCCCCCCCCCCCAATATTTGACGATTTTCCGATTTTCCCATACAAAAAATCAGAAAAACCAGGCTTCGCCCCCCAATAATTTAACCAAGTTGGCGCGTCTGAACAGAAGTTCTCATATCTTCTTCATTAATTATCATATAATTCCCTATCAGCATTGTCCTTGTCAGCTTCTTCTGAAAGATTCGTCTACTCCGAATTTCGAATCACAAATTCGCTAACACGATTTTATTCTAGAGCGGTTGTAACTCTAACAAATCACAGATTATTTCTCAGAATCGCCCCCAACATCCCCCAGCATTTGCTCCCGGCATTGCAATGCATTGCCAGCTTCTAGCTGGAATCCCACCTTTCCCAAGTAACATTTTCTAAACAAATAGCCTGGAAGAGGTTTTCAGAACTATCATAGAATCAAAATAAATGGTATAAGGTTAACGATGGTTCTCAAAACATCTATAAGAGTAATTGTCCATCAAAATGTTACTTGGGTTACTTTTCTCACTTACTTCACGGAATCCTCAAAGTTCTGGTATCCTCGGGTGTCATCCTGCTTTCATCTGTAATCTCCTGAGCTTCTAACAAAATTCCTGCTGAAATCATCAGCTTCTTACGTGGAGAAGATGTGTTTTGACCAGAGTTCTCCGCAGTTCTCCGCTCCACATCATCAGACTCAGAGGCAGCAAAACGCTCAAAGAAATAGCTTGTGTGCGAAAACTTTATAAATTTTCTGTACTATTATTGTTCATCAGTACAACTGTGCGAGAAATCACTCTAAGCGTTGAGTCGACTGCAATGTTCGATAGAGTGATCTAATGTTATTGTTCAAGTGAATTCCGATCGAGCTCGGTGACAGTTGCTGAAGCTTAGCAATCGGTTGAGAGTGATTACGAAAAAAATATAGAGCAAACTCACTTCTTACTTTTCACTGTGTACAAGCGCGCGTAAAACGGGAAGAACCGCGCAAAATGATGTGCGCTAAACGGGCACAGCCTGCTGCAGAAGTGGAACAAGCACAGCAAGAAAAGCATGAATATTTATCTCTCCGATACGGGTGTGCTTCCTTCCACTCCACTAGACCAAAGTTAAGAGGTTTGTGGAAAGCCCCCGTATTGGTCATCCGTAGACACGGAATGGGGCGCGACGCGACGGTGGGAAGCGTTTCAGACATAAATGCCAGGTTCAGCCGGAGGAGAGGCCCGTGATTTGCCGGGAATGTCTAGGATAGACAAGGTGCAGCAGCAGAAGCAGAATGGGGCCGCTCGGAAGAATGAGATCGGCCGATGAATGTGCTCTGTGCATGTGTGTGTATGGTGTCTAACATAATCAACGTTGTTATCATCAGTCGGGTGGAACGTGTTCCTTTTGCTCCATCTAGGCATATCTAGGAGAAAACGGGGCCCAGAGGCGGGACGGCACGGTGGAGGATCGGCGCACTATGAATTTTTATCGGAGAATTATGAGCCATAGCTTTATCATCACTTTTCTCCACTATGTGCTGCTGCTGCTGCACAGGAACGATGCGATGTGCTGTGGCCGGCCAGAAGGGAGCAAATTTATAAAATGTTTACTGCGATAAACTCTCCAGGGCAGGAAATGTCGGTACGTTGTTGGTGGAGGAGAAGAAGAAGAAGACGACGAGAACAAAGACTTCCCAGAATTTGTTGTAGTGTCTTGCATGTGGTTCTGATAAAAATGAAATATTGTTCGCACGGAGAATGCTGTGTCGAGTTCCATTTATGGAATTTGATTGCGTTGCGCTGTGATTTTGCACTTGAAGTAAGTAAACATGATATGGAGGGGATAGTGTTGGCATTTTGGTGAACATTGCTCCACGATATTAAGTTCAACAATTACAATGGTTGTACAAGTGATAAAGGAAGAACCCAGGCTATATTTTCGGCCAGTACAGGATAAATATAAACATAATTTATCCACTTTTAATCACTCCGCTTTAATTAATAGACGTGTTTCCTCATCTCGACACGAAAAACCTACTTGACTCGGAACTATTTACTTTCTTAAGCTCTACTGAGTCAATTTCCACCAAAACGCTTCAAGCCCATCATGGAAGAAAACCTTCACCTATCGTGCAGCTTGAAAGCAAATGTGTACATCCTACCGCTCGAATATGTTAAATAGACAACTCCTCAGCCGCTTGGCACGCGAAACGCCTTTCTTTTCACCTACTTTGGATGCTTAAGGTGAAACGGGACGCCGTGTTATTTTTCCTATCTTGCCTCTCTTTCTAACAATTTGCCTCGCGATTTTGAAGATGGTAATCTCGAGTTCTATCGCACTGAAGCTGCTGAAAACCAATCAGCATATGCACTGCAAGTGAGCATACACAATGATAGGTTTTTGTTGCAAAATATGAAGTAGAATCTGAGATTACCATCTTAGTAGCCACAGAGCAATGGCGGATATTTCCTCGACCGTCCCGTCCGCCCTTAAGACCATCATATTGTTGAAAACAATAACTGCGAGCCCCGGACTCCGTAGTTAAGTATCTACGCACCCCACCACACCACCACAACAACCACCATGCCGCCGTCAGCTCTCGCCAAGCGCGAAAATTGAATTTAACTTTTTCTTCTCCATATCAAACAGCTCTCCTCCGAAATAGGCAAAGTTTGCGCCGCCAAGTTCAAGAGTGCTGGCTTTTTTTGGCGTGGCCGTGGCGGTGACAACGACTCCAACAACGACAATGGAACCGACACGTCGTCCTGTACCTACGGTCCTGTCATTTTCCGCCCGCTAGGAGCGCGAGAGACACAGACAACACGGCAAAAGACAAATTCCATGAAACTCCGGCGTTTATCACTTTTCGGGAAATTTTTCCGCCACCGCACGAGTTTGCTGGAGATGGACTGATGTTCTTTAATACTTAGAAGGTGATTCACTTTCGGTGCAAGAAATTTTCATCAACTTAGCTCTCGTTGGGCAATAAGTTTTTTTTAACGAGGTCTAACCGAACCGATAAATACGCGGATATTCAGCAAAAAGGGGTCTGCAGTGAGTCTAGTGGTTAAGGCTTTGGATCGCCAATCTGGAAACGGCGGGTTCGATTCTCGTTCCAGTCGGGAAAATTTTCTCTACTCCCTGGGCATAGTGTATCATTGTACTTGCCTCACAATATACAAATTCATGCAATGACAGGCAAAGAAAGCTCTGCAATTAATAACTATAGAAGTGCTCGAAGCTTGAGCTTGAGCTTGATTGACCGCCCGTGGATGCTACTCCAGTATCGCCAGACCAGCACACTCACACAAGGACCAATGAGATAACTGCCGGGGACTAGCAGGCATCTTCAGCATTGATGCATCTTCTATTTTTAGGCGACAATGGCGCCTGCCACGTCAGGTTGCAGGTCAATGTGGGGAAGGGGTAAGAAAGTGATAATTGCAATCGTTTTTTTTTTTTTTTTTTTTTTTTTTTTTTTTTCTTAACGTTTGTATCCACATCTGGCCGAATATACCTCTGCGCCAGCACAAATTCATGCGGATGTTGGAGTGTTGGTGGGAATTGGTTGGCAGAAGGTTCACACATTGGTGTGTGGATACCAGGGGAAAGGTGATAGAATTGTGTGTTTTTATTATTTTGAAGATGTGCGGCACAGTTCGCTTGATTGCATAACTTGTAGGCGTTTTGTTTTCTAATAGGATTGTGACACTGTGCTGTGAAAGTTTGGAAGGAAGGGAAACGGCTTTTTCAACCCGTTTCTGTTCTAGCGACGGCTATGAAATGAACATGTTTATATACATGAGTTGTATATGTAGAGAGTAGAGAGAAAGTATATAGAAAGATACAAAGTAGGAGGAAAGGGACGGGCCAGGGATTGAACCCAGGACTTTCTGCATATAAATCAGAAGCGGTAGCCACTAGACCACCAAGCCTGTCGATAACTATAAAAGTGCTCGAAGAACACTAAGTTGAAGAGAAGCAGGCAAAGTTCCAGTGAAAGAAAGTGAATAAAGAAAGAAGAAGATTCAGCAAGAACATGCTGAGGGTGACGAGTTTGATTCCAGGTCGATCCAGAAACTTTTCATAATGGAAATTTCCTCGACTTCTTTGAGTATCTTTCTGCCTGTTACACGATATACCCCTTTCGGGACGAATCAGCATAATTGCACTGTTAAGCAATACAATTCTGTACAATTATTTCACACGTTTAGTCTTTGCTTTATGTAATGTTGCCTGTTTTAATTACCCAGTTATTATTTATACTTGCAATGACTCGACTGGATAACTGTTTGGTTTTTTACTGGCTTTCGCATTATCGGGAATCAAGACGCTTAGTATTGTTCTGCCCGACACTTCGACCCTTGAAAAAGGCCAAATATAAAATGCGATACGTCAGGCACAACAAAACTAATCGTTTTTGATCCCCTAGTCGATAAACGAAATTAGAAAGAGATGCATGTGTGAAAACATCTGATACAGAAGCAGTCAGGCTGCAATAGGTCCTTAACAAGCAATATTCGAAAGGCCTTGGCAACCTAAAGAGGAACGTCCTTCAGAAACATTGGAAGTAATGATGGAAACATCACCTCCCAAGCTCAGTTGTTTCTAATGAAAATGAAACGGTTGAGTAACTGCTGAGAGTGAAACGTGGACGAACTATTTATGGACAGATGTTATACACTCGAAAAGTTCCGTGAAATTTTCGGAGCACCAATCGTTTATTGGAAATTACCCAACTAACATTTTCAGCACGATTAGCTTCAGTCATTTGCTTTCTGTTGTGTAACAATCGAATTGAAGCAGCCAACGCTAAAAAAAGAAAACTAGTCTAAAATAAACCATAAGCTAATACACAGCTGCAAAACAAGCACCATGCAACTATGTACCAAACTCGGTTTTCAGGAATCAATCACTTGTCACTGGGGCTGCCTTTATTGCACTATATTTCAACTCCAACTTGAACACATCGAATAGGAGTTCTCACTAACAAAATAGCTGCTACTATACAGTACATTTCGTAAAACTGACAAATCCACAAACCAGCAGCGCTTTGAAGGCCGTTATACGATTTAATTACAGCTAGAAGCTGGAATAAAGAAACTGTTGGTATACCAACACGGCTTGTTGGATGTAAACATTATTTTCAAAACAAACTTTAAGCGGGATATGTAGTTACTACACATATGCTTTACAGCAATCCATCTCTGTGCTGTGAAATTATTTGGGTTGCTTTTATTGCACTTTAATCCAACTCCAGAAAATTTGCCGGAAGATGTGCAAATCGAGTAAGAGTCCCTATAAAACCTAGAAAACAGCTGCTTTTATACAGTACGTTTTGTAATGTTACCAACAGCAGCGCTTCGTAGCTGTTTAAAGAAAATTCTTTCAGCTAGATGCTGTGACGAAGAACCTGTTGGCGCAACCACACAGCTTGTTCAATGTAAACATTATTGCGTTTGACGTTTCACAAGCTTCTGTACCAAAATGAAATAGTTATAAAGCCTTGCCTGGAGTAAAACAAAATGGACTGTTTTCTATGCTATTTATATACACTGTATATTATACAGCACTGTGGCAGCGAGGACATCATCGGGACTAGTCGATACGGGGATCGGGAGTTCGATTCCAAGTAGCGGCAAGTACTTTAATTATTCAACTTTAAAACCGATAGTTCCAGTTCTACATGCATTGCGTCACAGCATCCGTAACCTCAATATATTGAGTCGATTAATTTGGGGATGCCGTTTAACTATTATTTAACAACTGTGAAAATGCTGAAAAAGCGCCTTCTCAAGATGTTATTCAGTTACTGGTTACACAGGAGCCGAGAAAAGAGCTTTGACTTGGTGGCATAGAAGCTGCTCGTATAGCATAGCTTTGTTGACGTTTACATTCACAAGAAAATTTAGTTGGGTATTGTCCTGCTCGAAGTTCAGCTGTTTATTAGTAGCATTACATTTTGTTTTATTTCCGTTTGGTAGATAAGAGTAATTTTTATACCCAAAAAACGGCAAATGCACACGGTAATAGTGGAGAAAATATTGTGAAAGATCCTATTGGAAGCTCGTAAATAAAAGACACGAGCTGAATAAGTTACAACTTGCCTATTCAAAAGAAAACTCATCAGCATGCTATGGAAATTTATTCATGATTTATCCTGGTTTAATACGGGCATGTGAAGCTAGTAATTCGAAATTAGTTTTATGTGGTAGGTTTTTTTTTTACTTTGTATCTCTGACATTCCATAAAAAAAATTATATTATTACTTATACTACAAAGCTCATCAGCTGAAGGCTTGCATGTTGTTAAGACTTGGTTTTATCAGTTCTTTTTATACAGATATACAGGTATTCTTCGATATAACGTACCCTCGATATAGCGTACCCTCGATATAGCGAATTCGATATAACGTACATTTTGCTTCGATATAACGTACAACATTGAAAAAAAATATTTTTCCCACGAATAACGCTTAGATAAACTACGAAATCACTCAAATCAATGTTTTGTTGCAGCATTAGCCTTGTTACCCAGAATTAGCAAAATTAGGGGAAAAATTTAGTATACGTTATATCGAAGCAAAATGTACGTTATATCGAAGCATAAAAAACGAAATGAATTTTTCGTCAAAACTCAAGTTTTTCATTATTGGTTTTGTGAATTTCACCGAAATCATTATTTGGGATTAATTTCACGTCGAATACATCAATACTAGCATAAAAAATATAAAATTTTTCTCTGCTTCGATATAACGTACACTTCGATAGAACGTACAAAGAGAAAACTTTTTTGTACGTTATATCGAAGAGTACCTGTACCTCCAATAAAACTGAAATGAAACAAATTCAAGTTTTATGACAGTTCTATGGAACGCTGTTCTGAGTCTTGAAGCTTGGCAGAAGCTTTCTTAAAACCCACCTGAAACTCTAGTGGTTATTTGGATATTGTTACAGTATGTTAAAGTTGGCCATTTTGTATGTATGAAAATTGACTTTCACTGCTATTTTCATGAACACAGCTGTATGAGAGTGTGACGTTGGATGTGCTGGTGGGCGTGTGACATTGGAATCAAAACAGATATTTTTTTGAAGACAGAACATCTTGCAACAGGGGTAGACATTTTCCTGTGAAAATTTGGAGAAATTCTTCAGAAAAGAGGAAGAAATTTCTATAAATTTCTTTTTCAGAAACTTAACATTCAAAATTTCGCCAAAAAAACGTGTTTTGGAATATCGCCAGCAATTCATACAGAAATTACACGAAAAAGATATATGGACATCAGGAAACTCTGCAAAACATATCATTTTCATCAGGATTCTTTTCATTCATTCATAATTTTAGTTAGTGTCACCAAGATTTTCTGTAAAATTTTCACAAAAAAAACTATCAATTGCTTCCTTGATTTTTCTCCGTAGATTCCATTAGAAAATGTTCACGTTTCTGGATGCAACCTCGCTGGTCCAGAACACATTTGTCCCCAAAGGCTTAAATATTCAAGAAAGAGTTCGTTTGGTATTCTTCCACAGTTATAATGAATTATTACCACATTGTTTTTGTACCCTAAGGCCCACTCAAAGGCAAATATTCTATACCAGGAGTTTTAGACCTTTTGGCTCATGGTGCATTTTTTAGTAAATGAATCCTTCGCGGTGCACCTGTTCAAAATTGTCAAAAAATACTAATTGAATTGCTTCTGAGATCTTCAAGGGAGGTTAGTGAAAATACATAGCAAATTCCTGCATGCATGACAGCTTTCTGCGAACGTCGTTCAGATACACTGCACTGTGCAATCCAGAGCAACTCTGAGCAATGCTGATTAACTTTTTATTCGAATCTATTCAAATGCGGAAAATCGGGCAAGACTGTTCGAATTTTCTCTGGTATCAGACGATGCTTTGTGAAAACCAGAGAAGACTAGAGGCAACATTCAGAAAAAAAATGTCTCTCGTTAAATCTGTCTTGCCTATAGTTCATATATATTTTTACGAGGTGTTTGTTGATATCTCCTTTTATTCTTCGTGAATACGTGGAGCTCTTTCATAACTAAAACGACACTCTTCTCTAGGGGCAAGACAGATATAACGAGAGAAAAACTGTTTTTTTCTGAGTGTTGCTCTGCATGCCTCTGGTTTTCAAAAAGGTCTGTCTGATACCAAATCAAAACCGAGCAGTCTTGTCCGATTTACCACATTTTGGAGACGTATCTGAATGGAAATGGATTCGAATAAAACTAGTTAATAAGCATTGCTCAAAGCTAAACTGGATTGCACAGTGTCTTGCGCCTAGCTCAAAGCTTTGCGGTGCACCAAGTGCGCCGGTCTAAAAATCACTGTTCTACACAGTCTATCCCCGAATTTTGTCAGCTCTTTCACCCGATTTCATTAATATTTTATGAACAAGAAAAAAAAAAGGATTTTGAAACAGCATTACTATTTTATAATCAATTTTGATTTAAGGTTCCTCAAGAAATACCACCTAAGATTCATCGAAGGATTCATACTAGGATTTTTCTAGGAATGCCACTGGAATTGCTTCAAGAGTTCCTAATAAGATTTGTTAAGGATTTCTTCTATGCTTTCTCGAGGAATTCCTGCTGGGATTTACCCAGTGCTTCATGGCCGGGTTTCTCCAGAAACTCTTTCGGTGATTTCTCCAGGAGTTTATCCAAAGATTCCTTTGGGAGTGTTTCCAGAGATTTTTTCAAGGGATTCCTCCAGGAACTCTTCCGGTGATTTATCCGAAGAATTCTGCTAGGAATTCCCCATGGATTCCTGAAGAAAGCCTCCTTGAAAATTTTCCAAGAATTCTTGATAGTATTCCTCCAGAAATTGTTACTTGAATCCCTTTTCAAATTATTTGTACGATAATCCAGATATTTTGTCAAACATTTCTCCAAGCATTTCTTCGTGAATCCCTATTAACTAGTTCATTTGTGCCAAGAACAATGATACACGATGTCCAGGGATTTGAGAAATATCTCCCGACTGGAACAGGAATCGAACCCGCCGTCTCCGGATTGGCGATCCATAACCTAAACCCCTAGGGACTAGAAGACCTTCTCTGAAATTCAGGAATCCCAATTTATCAAGGAATTATTCTCTGAATTTTAATGTCATACAGATTATATGTTAACTACTTCAAATAATTTGAAAATGTTTTGCCAATAAATTATAACTTATTGTCAGTTATCTGGAATGTAATCTAATTGAAAGATATCAATAAATATGTACCATTAGATCATTGATTGATCTAGTTTCACAACTTCCTATCTCAGAAAACAAATTCGCGTCGCATTCAGATTTCCGCACCCAACTTAAGAGCAACATTCTCCACGATGGATGAGACCTGTGTTCGTGTTTCCCAATGTTTGCTTCTTGCTTCGCCACGGCGGCAAAGTACTGTTAGATTCAATGAACTTCACACTTTAATTCACCGGACGTACAGAGTCGAGCCGAACAAGCCAGCAGCGAGTGAGCCAGCGAGCTCAACTCATTGCCACCTCCGTCCGGCTTCTTCAATCTTCCTCGTAGTAGCCCCCGTAGCAATTTGTGTCTTTTACCCATCCGTGGTGGCGTGGAGCGTTTCTTCTAACACCGCCGCTGCCGCAGCCGCCGCAGCGCTCACACGCGAGAAGTAGTCGTCGGTATATGATTTGGAAGTGGAATTAAATTAATGCCAGAAAATGGGCAAATGACTGACAGAGTAGCCGAAAAACCTATACTGAGGAAAAACGACGAGTCTAGGCATATATGAGGGAAATAATCACCTTTTCCTGAGGCTAGCTCCGTCGTCCACCGCGCCACGTCGCGCCGCTTTGATTTGATCCGCGATGGTCTCGAATCGTTCTCCAATCAATTCGAAGATGTGGCGGCGATCGATGATGAGCTCCAATCACTTGAGAATCGGGCGGGAGAGATTTCTAGCACTTGGTGGTTTCTTTCGCCCCTCTTAGTACGTATCGACAAATAACAACATCAACAACAACGGCAACACCACTTCGGCACTAAGCACTTGAATTTCCATAAAAACTCGAGAAATCTTCTTCTGTTTACTTTTCACCACCACCGTCGCGCACCCCGCGCTCCTGAGCTCTTGATTACTGCTCTGCTGATTCGCTTAACGCACACACTTCTTCTAGTAGAGGAGGAAGCTTGTTTAGAGAAGACCGCGCGATCATCAATCACACACACGCTCCCTATGGATGAGGATGGGGGTTTCGAGTCGAGAGCTACCTGTATGCGCGGCGGAACACCGGTATGAAAAATGTGTTTTCAAAGTGCGAATCCTCTCTCTGGAATTAGATTTTCGATTCACTAGAGGTTCTTCTCTGATTCGACTTGCTCACTGTCCTGCTACACAGCTAGACTATAGGTGAAATTCGGCAAAATTTGTCGAAATATTGATTGTAGTGGGTGGTTCTGGTTGGTGATCTACTACGCACTGGAAGGTATTTTGATGGTGGTACTGGGTAAGACCGGTGGGTTAGAAGTTAATCACTGTAGTAAAATACACTAAGTGTAACTTTCAGAAATTCATTGGATAACTTGTAACAACTTCGTCGTGAAATATAGGAGGAGATTCACTAAAGTGTTTTACACAATTTTCTTAACGAATAAATACTCTGGACACTAACAATTTCAATCGAAACTCTTCTTAAAGATTTTTCATATTACAAGGCAACGAACGAGAAAAGCACGATACGGTATTTCCGCAGAAAACCTCGAAAAGAAATCCAACACTTTACGTATCGGAACAGTACCATCAGCAACACAGCATTCGCGTTCTGATCTGGTGGTGGTTCCCGATTTTCGGTACGCTGGCTCCGTGGGAGGAAGTTAATCCATTTCAAGTCAGATATCGACTAACGGCCACGACTGCCAGACGGGAGACCGCAGACCTGCTGCGGGTATAGACACAATATTCCGCTCTAGGATTCGGTCGGGCCCGAGCCGCGCGTTTGCTGGTTCATCAACAGTGGTGTTTTCCAAAGCTCGGCGGCACTCCCGTTTACTTTGTGTGTGGAGTATGGAAACGCGCGCTCAACATAAGCAAGGGCAATCGAACGCGGTTCAGCGAACTCTCACGCTCTCTGCCCCTTTTATGTACTACCGAATGTGGGCGCATTCACTCACTCTCTCACTACTGGCTCAGTGATGCCAGATATTCATAAGTTGTTTATGTGGTTTTAAATAGATGTGATTCGCGATATATGTAGTTGATACATTCCGATACATTTTGGTCCTCAAATTCTTGACTAAATCATTATTCCTGCTGATTTTCGTTTTATAAACGGTGTCTAGAACCACCCGTCAACGTTTCATCACCATTGCTTGATATAGCATAGCATGTTTCGGAAAACCGTTCCATCAGTTTCCATTCCACCTTCCAACCCACACCGGAACAAAACAGAGAGCCACTGAGAGAGTATGAAGCAAAACAAACCAGAGACGGGAGGAAAAGTGGAAACTCACAAAATTCTGACTCTCGCACAATAAATATTCCGCAAAGCACGCTAAAATGTTTTGGAACAGTTTTTGGCAACATCTTCAAAGAAAAAAACTTCCCATTTACTATAGTTTTTACGTGGACGCTGCTACTGAAACAGCAAGCAGTGTTTGTGGAAATAGTTCGTCAGCTGATGAAATATAAGTCATTGACTAGCATTTTGAAAATGTTGTTCATCAATGGATTGTTTACTCTTTACTATCTTATCGACAACTATGATAGATGTTTCAATTTAAACAATGTAACAATAATCGCCACGTCAAATTTCGCGGTATTTATCGAATTGTTTGGTTTTGGTTTTTGTGATATTTTTTAGCATCCAGGATATTGTATTTTAAAACCACAGTCAGATGTTGACTGTACAACAATGTTACTACTTACTGGTTGCCTGGTGTACACAATACTCGCTTTTCAACATACCTGAAAAGAAAAGAAAAATCATTGAATCAATAAACTGTAATTCATTGTCTTGTATTTTGGAAGTGTGAATCATTGAATCAATAAACTGTAATTCATGGTCTTGTATTATGGAAGTTTCGCTAACAAATATTGTCAAAACAAAACAAAATAACGAGTTTGTGATTTGCATCCACTGTATGGAATTATTTTTCTTGCCCTACTTTCACATTTGTATAACGTATTCAAATAACTGTCTGTTCGTTTTATTAGTGTACGTTATATCGAAGCAGAAAAAAATACATTTATTCGTGCTAGTGTTGATGAGTTTGACATGAAATTAATCCTAAATAACGATTTAGGGGAAATTCACAAAACCACTGACTGTTGTTCGTAACACTAACTGTTGAGTATTCACGAAATATTATTTTATGTGCTTGGATATAGCAAGGCTAATGCTGCAACAAAACAATGATTTGAATGATTTCGTAGTTCTAGATTGAGTTTAAATTAGGGCGAAAGTAACATGAGAGACTTCTCTTCATCGACTCTCTCTCTGCAAATTAAAGTGACAAGATGCAAATTCAATCGAACTTTTTTACACTTAGACGCTAGATTGCATCGCAACCTAGCGATTTATGACCATAAAGTGCAACCATACCATGATTTCTTGTCACTTTAATTTGAAGAAGAGAGAGTCGATGAAGAGAACTCTCTCTTGTTACTTTCGCCCTTATTTAAACTCAATCTAGAGTTTATCTGAGGGTTATTACCGGAAAAAAACTTCAATGTATGCTGTACGTTGTATCGAAGAAAAATGTACGTTATATCGGATTCGTTATATCGAGGGTACGTTATATCGAAGATTACCTGTAGAAAAACTCAATGACTGGGATTTGTGCACAAGGAGGTAGGATGACAAAGGGTACTCTCGGCCGTTTTGTTTTCTTCGTCATGAGTGATTTTTTTGTCTGCCAAATTGCCTGAAACTGGTCATACCATTCAGCTGATTGGGAAAGATTTGAGGCCAATTTTGAGTCCATCTTCTCTTCTTCTTCTTGGCGTAACGTCCTCACTGGGACAAAGCCTGCTTCTCAGCTTAGTGTTCTATGAGCACTTCCACAATTATTAACTGAGAGCTTCCTCTGCCAATGACCATTTTGCATGTGTATATCGTGTGGCAGGCACGAAGATACTCTATGCCCAAGGAAGTCAAGGAAATTTCCTTTACGAAAAGATCCTGGACCGACCGGGAATCGAACCCGTCACCCTCAGCATGGTCATGCTGAATACCCGTGCGTTGGTGTCTCATATAAACTGTTATAATTCGAAAGTTTCTTCAAAAAACCCTCAAGTAATTTTCAGGGGCTTTCACGATATTTCAAATTACACTTCCCGTGTATATTGAAGAGGTTTTGATTGAGACAACTTTAATTTAACAGCCGTCAAATCACCTGAGGGTTTCACTATCAGTCTCGATTATCCAGTGTATAGATTCCGATTAACCGAAGGATCATATAATCTGCCACTGTAATACAGTTCTGTAACATCATAATATTTTGATTCTGCTGCGATTGCTAGTTTATGAACATAAAAAAAAATGTTTATGCGAAATAACTACTAACAGGGTGGCCACTCAATTTCAGTTTTGAAATTCCCGTCTTTATCCCGGTTTTCCCGGTACAATTATTCCACTTTTCCCGAGGCTCATTTTTAAAATATGTAACTTAATTCTCGTTTGACATGGAGAAAAAGTACCATGTTTAAAAAAAATGCTTGTTAAAGTATGCAATAACCCCGTGAATACTAACACGATTATTTAACAAATCGTGTAAGATAAGTACTATTGAAGTTAAAAGTAATAAACTTATTTTAGTGCAGCCGCCATGCAATCATTCGAGCGGAATAAGAATTTTTTGAAGCTTTTTATGTTTGCGAATTTTGTGTTGCTACTTGTTTACACTGGAACACTGTATTTTATGTATGTATTTATAAAGGTTTAGGGTACAATATTCCATCATCTACCTCTTTTAAAATTTCTTCTCCAACCCATGATGTTATTCTTGGCCGAACATTCTTTGTCAATTGTCAAGTGTAATTCCGAACAAATTCTATTACATTATTGCAGAAATTCATTCTTATAACAGATTTTACATCAAGTCAAATGCGAGGTGGTATAGATCTAGTATGTAGTATTCAGCCAAACCAATTGTTTTTATAGGATCTAACAGGATGACAGTGTCAGTAAAACCCTTTGTTTCTATTACACAAATCTAATATTTTTCTCTTAACGGTGCACTATAAATTTGGAGAATTCTGAGGTTCTGTGTAAGATTAGATTAACATTATCGTGAAATTGTGAAGTGAACGCTGAAAGAAAAACCTTGCTGATAGGCTGCTTCATAAATGTCAATTTAGCTAATTTACTTGATAAGATTCTTCGAATGAGTGTAATGAGTTTTGTACCTTTGAATTCCCCCCACTTTTTTCTATCCTTTGACAGATACTTCGACTACCACTTGTAATCTTCCGCAGTGTCAGTTATCCATGGACTTAACCTCGGACTTAACACATTCACATAAAAAAGGAATGAACCTTTTGGACTTTGGAGTATCATATTTTAAAAATTTTCCCAATTTTACTACTTGTTAACTTCTTTACTCCAAATTTCATAACGATATGCATACATTGTGGAGTTATTCTAAGAAATGTGAAACAGTGTTAAAAAATAATGTTTTTTCAATGATTTTCTACTGAGAACATGCAGTGAATTGCAGTGCACCTCTGTTTTCCATGGCGATAGAAACACTCAAAAAAAATTCTAATATTTGCATGGTTGATGAAAATATATGGAAAACTTAGATGATTGTGATCATCTTACATTATTACGGGGCTTTGAAGTGGGACAGAAAATATGGTCAAATCATATTTCTCTTCGGGTAACAAAATCTCATTTAAAAGTTGGTAAACTTTTGCATCAATTACAGTGACCCCACACCGATGAATCACATTAATTTTTGTACACTATTTATGAATCACCATGTTGATCAAATGGAGTGATCCATAAACTGTGGTCATTTTTGCCGATTCATAAATTGTGGGGTCACTGTACACCAAATGTTCACGGAGATATCCTAGTTAAATATCCGGAGATGTTCACGGAGATATCCCAGAAATATCCGAAATAAGTTGAAATTTGCACTAATGGTAGCATGGGATCCTTATTTCTTACAAGCCTCTCAATGATTTTTAAGAACTAATAAGAAGAAGTAAAATTAGGATCTGGAAAAATTGCTCAAAATGGTAAAAAATCGAAAAATATGTCAGCATATTTGGTTTGGACTAATGTAACCAACATTCTCAATAACTGTAACAAATTAATTCTATTAACTCTATTCTTTGAAGGCCTGTACCATTTATTCTAGCATAACTAATAGATGCAAACAAAAAAAAACTTTTTTAAATTTTGTTTATATATTTTTTTAGCTCACTTTGTAAAAGGAATGAATAAACGGAAAGAGATTTTTAAGAAGTCGGTTATTTGAGTTTAGCTTGCTTATGCAAACTATCCATGAAAAAAATCCAATATCTCCACCAAGTTTATCTTGAGAATAATTTTCCCGGTAATCATCTCAAATTCCCGGCTTTTTCCCGGTCATTCCGAATTCCCGTCTTTTTCCCGGTTTTCCCGTTTTTCCCGGTTCGGTGGCCACCCTGTAACTAACGAAACTGCTAACGTTATAAAAAACTCCTTTATGCGAAATACACTTATTTGATGGAATCATCAGGATAATCACGTCCAAACTGAGTGAAACCATCATATTTTTCAACTTGTAATATATATTTGAGGCGACGTTTGCGTTTAGAGAATAAAAATACTTAGTAGTTTTTATAGTGACATTCAGACTACGCCCAAATTCATTCTCATCACAGTCGGATTTCATACACGACTTCGCAGTGGCTAACTTACACAAGTTCGCTTGACAGTTCAGTGGATTTTTAAATGATCACAAAAGTCGAAACATTCATAAGAAACCCGATGAGATTTTTGGACTTAAATATTTCATAATATACCGCTATCGCATATACATACTTCTGTACCGCTGATTATTTGCGCTCTTTTCGATCGCCTGACTAGTTGTGTAATTTGCGACTTCCTCCACGCCTAAAATCGTCGAAACTGCTGTGCATTCGAAATTAGCCCTGTGATCCGTCGAATTATTGTGAAATTCACATAACTACGCTGGAATGATGAACTCATCTTCTAAAGTTCTAAAAGTTGCGCGATTTGTATATACAATTTGGAATGCGGTGTTTGTTGTGGTGGTCCGTGAGGCAACTTATTCCTACTCTCTTGCGTTGGGATGAGTAGGGAACAACAACTTGCTATTTCACAAGGCCTTGATGTTCGTTCGTTCCCATTTTTACTTACAAACATCGATTGGGAACACTTCGGAGAATGATGTGCGGACATTGGTATATCGATGGTTTGGAGTCCCTTTTGATGAGAACGTTAACGTTGTAAAGCTTGTTTCGAGTCGCATGGACTCTAGCTTATTAGATTATATAGGGGATGGCCAAAATGTTTGGGATAGGTAACTTTTTTTTCTCTCGCTAAAAAGTTCAACATGCTATAACTTTTCATAGAGTGCATCAAAAAATCTCAAATTCTGACTGTTTGTTAACCTACTATATGTGCATTATTGGTACAAATTTGGGCTCGATTGATTAATATTTCGCAAAGTTAGAACGGTTCGGGTAAAACACCTTTTTTTAGACAACTTATTTTTGAGCTGTCTCGGAACTCACTTTGCCTAGGGTATAACTTTTTTCACAGCCGTCGGATCACTTCACGGTCTTCGACAAATTTCTTTGCCATATAGTCACCTACAATAATACCGAAGGGTTTGATTATTGAACGCTTACAGCGCCACCTAGCGGCAAAATTTGAAAACTTAAAATTTCTGCATACATTTGGCCAAGTTTTCCCATCAAACTTCAAGCGCTTTGAGCGCCCCCTTAAGCTCAACCGATTTTGCTCAAATTTTGAACGTAGCTTCTGGGAGTCCAAAAAAACTGATTAAGGAGGTAAGACTTGGTATTTTTCGAAATTTTTGTTTTTCATATAAATGTGGGCCACCCTACTCAGCAGTCGCAACGAAGTGGCAAGGACAGTTCTCGACCATTGGAGGCTTGCGTCAGTCTTGTCTAAGAGTCATAGATTAGCCCCAAATATTTGTGCTATGGTTTAGACGGGAAGGAGAAACCCCTAATAACAGCGATCTAGGACTGTACCACCTACGAATTTGTGCGACTCGCTTAATACTAATGCTAATACTAATTCAATTGAAGGTTGAGATGGTGTAAACAGTATAAATACTGCGCAAATTGTTTAGATATAGGGTAAAAGCACCACACTTCGCCACTGCTCTAGTCTTCGCTCCGTCCATACAAATTCTATTTTTTATGTATGAAGTGGCGAAGATTGCAGCAGAATTTTAGGGGGGGCGAAATCTAGTGTTTTTACCCTAAATGAGTTAAATATTCAATTGTGAGAAATGCAATAAAATCTATGCAGTTTTAATTAGAAATTAGAAATTCAGAAATACATAAAAATAAAACATATGCATAACTAGTATCGCCAAATGTCAAACTAATCGAAAATACTAACTGCTTATTGTTCTTTTCTCAGAGATGTTTTATCATTTTGTTTCAACAGCCCATAGCAATAATACAAAACTTGATCTCTGAAACACATATCCGTCGATGACTATTCTCGTTAGGAACATGATATTCACAACATTCAAATGTCAAAATCACGTGAAGTTCGTGATATTGTACAGCACTGTGCTAAACTAAAAAAAAACACAAAAAAGATAGCAAATTCCGATTTTTTGATGCAGTCTAGCGAAAGTCCATACCTACATTTAAAAATTAATGTACTAATAACTGAAATTTAGAGAAGTCGATTATTGAGCTTTTTAAAGCTTACTTATTTGTATATAAGAAATAAACATGTTAAGGTTGCTCAAAACTACAAAAAATGAATTTATTGCAATCTACTTGAAATTGATTTTACGAAGTAAAACATTATGATTGAACTGCAAAAAAATGAGCAATGAAATTAAACCCAATCTGAAGCGTAAGGCCTGAAGTACACAGGGTCAAATATTTGACAAGGAAAGAACTCAAGAAACATCAGTTTGACACTAAAGAAAATTCGATCGAGTCAAACAAGATGTTTGAGCATTGAATTATTTTTGACAAATATTTGACCCTGTGTACTAGCGTTAAGCTGTTTCAAAGAGTTATACAAAACATATTAAAAAAATTCACTTCAATTGCTAAGATCCAAAAATAGATGTTCTGTCTCCTCTCCAAAAATTCACAAACAGTCGCCACACAAGACTCATAAATCACACCATGAGTCATTTGATTCGAACTCTTTTTAGCGTGCAGTGTGATGAAAATTCGACAGAGAATGAGTGTACTCACTTGAGAGTTGAGAGCGAGAGCAACTGCTCGCGCATGATCGCGATCGACCAAAACAGAGAAAGTAAATAAGCGCCTCCGCAAGGGAGCCAAACTAAGAAAAAAAAGCACGTAATCAAAACTTTTATGTAGCTCCTCCGTACATAAACCAACTACTTGAGTTCACAGCACCAACGGCCATCAGAGAGAAACCGTTAGAAGTGAGAATTTAGGATTCAATCATCCGAGAGGACAGTGCTGACGGGAGAGAGTATGCGCGTGGCGAAATGTCATTCCACAACACAATCCCATGGAACCAGCATAACATGCACTACAGAATGTATCTAGAGAAGCAACTGTATATTTTTGCTTCCTTTGAACACAGACGGGGAACGGCTGGTTGGTGTAAATTGAAGCAATGAATTTTAATTTATTTTGATGAGGACGCCGCCATCATCTCCCTTCCCTTTTGATGGTGCTACGTTGGAAGGGCTTAGGCGGTCGTTACAATTCCATCATCCAATCTCATGACGGTAGGTAACCGGCGGACACAACAATCTAATGCTGCGGAATATCACCCATATGTCACACACCACAACAGAGCGCACAGATGAGGACAACAACAACGTCGCAACTGTGTGTTATCATAGTCAGTCACTCACACCACCCACCACCCACTAGAGCTGCAAGCACATAGATTTTGGGCGGTGTGGTGAGTGCCCCACCCAACGAACGCGAGAGCTCTCGCGATAGGCATTACATAAAACCGAAGGCCTTCCGAGTCCTTCGGCGGCGGCGTCGGTCTCCCAGCGCTCAAGTGTACATAAAAACAAAACAGCTTTCGATCCTTCAAACGCCAAACGCAGCAAAAAGAAACATATTGTAGCATAATTCGGACTCCAAATGTCAAGAATCGCTCAGGAAAATTTGAAAGGCAAACTAGCACAGCACTACTCACTATGCTTGTGCCCTTTACGTACTTTACTGCCTCCAGTCCGGGTCGCAGGATATACGTCGCCCTTCTTTCCGAGGATAATCAACGAAGTGTTTCTTTGAAATGCCCAGCAAAGAGAGCGCGCTGACAAATCTCGTTACGTAAACTGTAGGTACAATCGCCGCGCTATGAGTAGGCGTACAGGACCTTTCGAATGATTATTATCAGCGCAGTAAGTGACACATTCAATAACGATGGATGATGATGATGATGATGATGAGGTTTCGAGCGCGCAATTCAGATGGTTCGTGATGATGACATTTCTTTAGGTACTACCCACTCTCTGATGATCCTTTGAATTTTATTATTCGATTACATATGTGCCGAGGATGCAACATTGATGAGAGTTCATAGTTCAACCCAGTACCGGATGTGAATTATATAATTTGAGCCATTCGAACTCAATTGGGAATTTTCCACGTGATTGATTGCTCTCGAGTTTCGAGCAGGGCAGGATACTAGCGATAGATATATTGATGATATTGTATGTTTCACAGATACTTTAACGTGCTTTAAAAAGCCTAATGAATTTGATAATTGGAAATGGTAGCAAAAAGTATGAATCTGAAAAGTCAAGAATACGACTCGATTGGACCCATATAGCCGATGCGATAAGCTTTCCGGTCGGTCCAGGACCTTTTCGTAAAGAAAATTTCGTTTCGTTTACTTCCTTGGGCATAGATTTTAGTATCTTAGTGCGATATACATATGCAACATGATCATTGACAGAGTAAGCTCTCAGTCAAACTGTGAAAGTGCTCATAGATCACTAAGCTAAGAAGCAGGCTTTGTTGTTCCAGTCCCGGTATACCGAGGAGAAGAAGCGTTGAATGTTTAAGAATGAAAGAATGTTTAAACTTCCTGTATCAGTTAACGCTCACCCTGCTGGGGCAATGTATCTCAGCGTATCAGTCTGGATCATAGTCAATACAAATCACATTGACCATGCGTAAGAAACTTGCAATGTCTTCAGAGAAGTTGTTTAGAACGTTTCATACAATTAACTTCAGAATCGACCATCTAGGTGACGAGATACTTGGTTTACTTACATGGTCTCCCGCAGGGTTTTATCTATGAGAAGATTCAGCAATTTCTTCCGGTATTTCTCTATGGATTTCTTCTAGAATTCCCATTATGTTTTATCAGGTAGTTTTTCCACAGAAAACTGTGGAGATTCGTCCCATAATTTCGCCCGGTATTCTTTCAGGGATGCCTCTTGGTTTTCATCAATCTATTTTGTCGAGGATTTCTCGAGTATTTTTTCTTGAATTCCGTTGTAGAATTTCTATCGAGATTCATTGATTTTTTCATAGTTTCCTTCAATGATACATTCTGGCATTTTCCCGTGGGATCCCTTCATTGATTCCTCCCAGAATTCCTTCCAGGGATTTGATCCAAGATTGCTTCCGAGATTCTTTTACGGATTATTCCAGACTGCATCAGAGATTCTTTTAGGTTTTACTACCACGCTTTATTCATAGATTCCCGCCGGGATTTCTCCATTCATTTCATCCAAGTTTTTTTTAGAAATTACTCCCTTTAGAGATTTATTCAGGTGTTATTTCAAAGATGCCTTCCGAGATTCCTTTAGAATTTTCTCCCGGGATTCTTCAATTGATTCTTCCTGGATTTCCTGCAGGCATTTGTCTCGGAATTCCCTCTTGGTTCCTTGACGGATTATACCCAAGATTACATCAGGGATTCCACCAAGACTCTGCCTAGGTTTTCTCCCAGGACTTCGTCAGGAATTTTTTACTGCCTTTCTTTGGAAATTCCTCCCGAAATGTTTTCATTGATACCGCCAGGGAATTTGACGTTTACTTTTACAGGGAATCTTTTAGGAATTTCTTCCAAGATTCACGTCAGGGTCCTTTCAAGAATTCTTTCGGGGATTTTTTAGAGATTCCTCCCGGGATTCCTTCCGATATTCCTTCATTTAATTATCCTGCATTTCCTCTAAAAATCTCTCCCTGAACTACTTTTTCCGGAAATCTTACAGCTATTCCTCCCAAGATATATTTAGGAATTCCTCCTGAACATTTTTGGAAGATAATTTCAAAGATTTCTTTAGGGATTCCTTCATTCATTTTTCATGATTCCTTTGAAGTTTTTTTTTTGGAAACTTCTCCTGAGTCATTCTCCCCGGATTTCTTCATTGATTTCGGAAATTTTGTCAAGATTTCTTCAACTATCCCTCCCGGGATTCTTACCGGGATGTCTTCACAGATCTTTCTCGGGTTTTCTTTGAATTTTTCTCCATGATCCTACCAAGAATTGCTTCGGGAATTCATTCTGGAATTCTGTTAGAATTCCTTCTGAGAATACCTCCAGTTATTCCTATATAGGGTGACAATGGGTATTATCGGCAGGTTTGTTCTCTTCGTCATGGGGGGTTTTTGTCAGCCAAATTGATTGAAACTTGCCCATATAATTCAGCTTAGTTGGGAAGGATTTGAGACCAACTCTGGGTTCAATAGGTTTCAAAAAACCCCCAAAGACGAAGAGAACAAAACGGCCGAGAATAGGTAATTTCCCCTATGTTTGGGATTCCATTACACAGCGCAACATTTTTTTGTCTCAAGAGCAAACTTATGTGTCTCCGAAGGATTTTGGGCCGCTGAATCCGAATCCGGGCTCAGATTTGCTCCAACACGTCACAATTTTGAGCTATACCTCAATTTATAGGGCAAAATATGCGATTTTGGGCTTTTTTGACTGCAAGCCATTAAGCTTGGAAATATTTTTTTTAAGCAATCAAAAGATTAATTGGTTAATTAACATCTAAATTAACGACTCATGCAAAATATTTCTTTTTACATAATCCAATTTGATAGATTTAAGCATTTTATGTTAGTATGAAAACTTGCATGCAACTTTTGGAGGATGACTTGTATGGGGAATATCGTACCTAACATAAATCGCTTGAAACTATCAAATTCGATTTGGTAAAACCAAATATTTTGCATGAGTCATTAATTTAGATGTTATTTGACCAATTAACCTTTTGATTGCTTAAAAAAAATTACCTTGCTTAATAGCTTGCAGTCAAAAAAGTCCAAAATCGCATATTTTGCCTTATAAATTGAGGCATACCTCAAAATTGTGACGTGTTAGAGCTAATCTGAGCCCGGATTCGGATTCAGCGGCCCAAAATCCTTCGGAGACACATAAGTTTGCTCTTGAGACAGACAAAAAGTTAATTTTTGTTACGCTGTGTTATTGTTTTCTTCCGGGATATTTTTAGGCATTTCTCCCGGGTATGTTTCACTATTTAATCCCGGGCCTGCTTCAGAGTTTTCTCTATGATTCTTTCTGGGATTCCTTTAGATATTCCACCAGAAATCCTTGATTGATTTTTTCCAGAATTCCTTTAGAGATTTCTCCTGGCATTCATTTCCTGGATTCCTTTATGATTTTTTTTACGAAATTCCTTTATGTACTCTTTCATTGATTGCTCCAGGGATATCTATTGACTTTCGTTCAGGTTCTCCTATTAAAGTTTATTGAGGGATTCTTTCCGAAATTTTTCCCGTGATTCCTTCGTTGATTCCATCCTACTTTCTTAAAAAAATATCCTTGTATTCTTTTGGGATTCCTCTGCAGATTGTTTTAAATAATACATCAGGGATCCAGGCAGGGATTTCTTACAGGATTCCTTTAGACATTTTTCCTGGGATTTCTTCAGAGCCTTCTTTCGGGCTTCTTTCAGAGATTTATCCCAGAATTCCTGCATTGGTTTAGCTTGGGGAGATTCCTCCAGGGATTTCTGCCTTAATAGAAGTGCAATTCCATCGAGAATTCTTCCCAGAATTCCATCTGAATTTCCACTGATTCTTCCCAGATTCCTTTTAACCCTCTAATACTCAAATTTTTGATTTTGATCTAAATATCATTTTTCGTCATCTAAAATCGATTTAAACATGTTTTGGAAGATGATTCTTTTTAATTCGCGAATTCGTGAATTTCAGTTTTTGATTTTTCTAATTTTTATTATTGAGCATCCCCACACTTTTATATTTTTCCTGGAAGCCATTTTGGGGAACGGATTTTTTGGGATGAAAACATTTTGAGATTTTATGATTATTGTTGAAATATTATTACTTTAAACAAGGATAGAATGATTTGGGAAAAATTTGAAAAATGTTAATTGTAGCGATTCAATACAAAATAACCAATGACTTCTAAAAGGTGACTAAACATCAATTTTTAAATGATTTTTAAAAAATGTAAATACGCTTTAAAATACACCAAAAACCATTTTGAGATATACAGAACAGTCCTAAACATCAGCCAAAAATATAAAAAAAATTCCACGAAACAAAAAATACAAAAATGCTCAAACTATACCTCGTCTAAAGGCGGGATTGGGTATTAGAGGGTTAAGGATTCCCTACGAGATTCCGTGAAGAATTCTTTCCAGAATTCCTTGAGGGCTTTCACGCCGGATTTCTTCATTTATTATTTCATTGATTTCACCCGGAATTTCTTTAGGGATTTCTTACGGGATTCAATTCGGCAATATTTCAGGTATTCTTTATTTTCCCGATATTTATTTAGAGATTTCTTCAGACATTTCACCCGTGATTTATTTATTGATTTTACTCTATATTGATTCCCTTAATTGATTTCTCTCGAGATTGTTTAAGGGGATCACTGGTAGGGTATTAGTTTATTTTAATATTTTTTCCATCCGGAATTCTTTCAGGGATTCATCCAGGATACTCCCAGAGAATCATGAGAATCTTTAAGGGATTTCTTCAGGACCCTTTAATGGATTGCTTCCGAGATTTCTTCTGGGGAATCGTCCCGGGATTCCTCCCGGAGTTCTATGCGATATTTCTCCAGGATTTTTCCTCGGATTTTTTTAGGGATTTCTGTCGGGATTTCTCATACTAGGATCACCCCCGGAATATATCCTGATACACATATTTCCGAATGATATTACTACGATGCTTTTTCGGAGAGAAGGGGGTGGTGGAGAGGATTCTTCGATAGTATAACGAGGCATGTAGCAAGTATGAGAAACTATACTTCAAGTGGCAGAGGAAGTGTCAAAAATATTAAAAAAATGCATCGTCATTTGTGGATTCTCCCTTACGAAAATGTTCTGAACTATCGGAGAATAGATTCCGGACACTTAATAAATAAAAAGTTCAAATTAGATCAAAGAGTGGAAGCGTGGGAAATATTTTGAAGAAATATATTTGGCTAAGGACTGTTCAATTTATAAAACGGACAACTTTACAAGGCTATAAAAAGAAGACCCGTAGTTCAAATTTAACCACCCTTGCTTCGTTGTTCAGTACGTCATCTTTCATTATAGTAATCATTTTTGATTCGAATAGAAATAGTTTTATTTTA
>NW_026917416.1:0-25000 GCF_035046485.1 Aedes albopictus
ATTAAAATTCGGTGAGAACGTTTCATGCATAATGTTTTTTTTTTTCTTTTTAACTCTGCACGTTTGGTACGGAATGTCCACGTATCCTTCCTCCCCTGTAGATTCTATAAGTAATTCGATTCTGATCTGAAGCTTATTGAACTCGAGCCATTTCAAAGAATCATCTTTGCGGTAAACGCTACTTTTTGGGTATTTTTGTGGCCAAACAGTCGTCGTCAAAGCTGGTAAACGCTACGCAGTAGGCCTGGCCGCTTTGACGCTTGTGTCATATCTTTGATATTCTGCAAGCATCAATACTGGCAAGAAAAATAGTTGGCGTAATCTAACCAGACTGTTTTCCAGCATGCTTTCTTGTACTGGCTTCGTATGTGTTGGATTAGATTAGAATATATTAGATTGAAGACATTCCAAAAGAAACTATTAGGAGAATGTCGGATGGAATTCCTGGCAGATTCCCGGAACTCCTTGAGTTTGACAACTTTCAGGCCGTTTCGGGCAGCGGTTAAGTGGTTAAGTACTAGAGATACAAATTTTTCCCTGACACGGACTTCAAGTTATAGAGCTCTAGTAATAAAACCCGAATCGGGTGCCCGATTAGGATAGGTTTTCCTAGACAAAACAAGCTATGAAAACAGCAGCAATGACTGTCAACTAAAAGGCGAACTGCCCAATAAAATACAATTCTAGGATTGATTGATGGATCCAAATCTAAAAATCAAACCTCGTCATTCTGTGAACGGAAGGTGTTATCCATCTGGATAACAGGGCACATTTGTGTTCTGTGTTGTGCTTTATCAATTTATGATTTCTCTTGTTTGTGCATTTATAAGGCTTTGTGTGTCATGATGTGCTTATCCTTTATAATAATTAATTTTCTTTTATTTTTGTAACATAATCTCAGAGCAAATACTGGAAGGAGTTCCAGGAGGTAGGAAACCGAACCACTTGGGCAGTGGCTTCTATTTTTGGGCATTTTCCGCTATAACTCATTCAATTTTGTACCAATTGGCACAATTTTTGAAATGCAATGAGATAAGTTAGCTATAGAATCTAGCCGTGTACAAAATTTCAAGTCAATTGGTTAAAAATTGACTGAGTTATAGCGGAAAAGAGCCTGAAATAGAAGCCACTGTCCAAGTAGCTCGGTACCCTATCTCATATCCCTTTCGGGACGGAGCCCCAAAAAAGTGAAATTTCCATACAAATGGCTCAACTTTTTAGCTTTGACTACCTAGATAAATCGGAAATAAAAAATATGCAACAAATAAAACTTTTTCACGTTTTACGGTTTATGTCCACTTTTTGTTTGACATGTTGTGGTAAATACCACAAACATGTAGTATCCTGAGGAAATCGTAGAAGAATCCTAGAACAACTTTGTGAAGAAACCACTGGAGCAATTCTTGGAAGAATCTCAGGAAAAATGCTGGGGTAATCCTGGAAAGAATTCTTGTAGAGAATTTTTGGATGGAGATTTAAAGGAATCAGGGAACTCGTGCAGTAACTCCAGAAGGAATTCCTTAAGAAATCCCGGAAACAATCTCTGGAAGAATTCCGGGAGTTCTTCCTGGTGGAATCCTGGCAAGAGCTCTTGAAACAGGGTGTCGACTACCTGGAAAACCTGAAAACTCAGGGAATGTCAGGGAATTTGGTTGATGGTCAGTGAAATATAACTCATTTTATCTTTGAGCAGACTGGAAAGTCAGGGAAAGTCAAGGAATTTGATTTTCAAAATGGGGTCAGCACCCTGTGAAGGGATCCCAGAAATCTCAGAAGAAAATCCTGGAAGACTCCTGGAGGAAATTTCTGAAGGAATCCTAAACAAACCAAATCTCATCAAGAACTCTCGGGGAATCATAGAAAAACTCCTGGAGGAGTCCTGGATGAAATTTGCAGAGATATCGCGAAGGATTAATTGCCTGTGGAATCTCACAAGAAGAAACACTAGCAAGAATTCCTGAGAAAACTTCTGCGAGATTCCCGATTCATGCCAGATGAATCCTAGAAGAAATTCGTAGAGGAATCCTGGAATTAATTTTTGGAGCTACTGAGGAAGAATTTCTAGGGGAATCTTCTGGAGGAATCCTAGAAGGAATCCATGGAGCAATCTCGGAAAGAACTCCTGGAAAATTCTTAGAAGCTATTCCAGCAGGAATCCCGCAGCTGCTGGAGGTATCCCAGAAGGATTTCTTGGAGAAATCCTGAAGGATTCTCTGGAGGAATCCTGGAAAGGATTCCTGGTGAAATCCCGGAAAGAACTTCTGGAGAATTCCTACATAAACTCCTTGAAAATTCTCATTAGGAGTTTCTTTACGACAGAAAATATCCTGGGAGAATTGTGGATGAAATTTATGGTGAAACCGCTGGAAATTCAGGAAAAATTGCTGGGGGAATCTCACAAGATATTCATAGAGAGGATAGCAATACCTCCAAGATGGCGACCACGGAATGGTAGTTTGAGCTATAATACCATGCAATATGAGTATTTATCGATCAGGCTTGGTGAGTAGAAAGGTAGAGGGTTCAGGGTAGATGGTAGGGCAGAGGGTAGGGTTAACGGTGGAGTAGACGATCCGGTAAGCATATGGTAGATTAAGTACAGGATAGAGAGTATAGTGAAGTGCACAGTATGGTAGAAGGTGAGGTAAAGGATAAGGTAGTGGTTAGGGCATCTCCAGGAGCGTTATAAAATATATGGGAGTTTTATAATGCATCTGGTCAAGATGCTGTTGACCATCTTCAGCAGGTGTTTGAAATGTATAAATTCGAACAGTTTTGTTTCAAAATTTGCAACTGGAATACGACCCCGTTGTGTTTTTTCACAAATGTGAAACAAAATTTTGACGCGTTCTATTTATGTTGTTGCCATGGCAATTCACATGTATGCTCTCTGGGAACATCATTCTACCGAGTCCAACGTGGTTTATGATTTATTAAGTAGTTCACATATAAATTTACCGATTTCCGTTAAAAATATGCAGGATTTAAAACTGCTGCTGAAGATGCTCATGTTGAAGTTCTATGTTTGACAGTTACAAATTTTGTAACCTTTTTAAAAATAAAACTAGAACTGAATTACTGGAGATGCCCTTATGGTAGAGGATGGGGTAGGGCAGATGGTAAGATTGAGGGTTATGATAGAGCGTAGGATAGATGGTTGGGATAGAGGATAGAGAGTAGGGTGAAGAAGTGAGATGAGATTAGATTTTCTCTACATAGATACCTTCCGGAATTCTTTCCGGGATTTCTTCAGGCATTCCTCTCGAGAATATTCCTAGAATGCCTTCCGGGATTCCTTCCGACATCACTGTAGGGATTGTTCCTGGGGTCACTTCAGGGATTTTTGCAGGAATTTCTCCATAAAAAAAAAGTTATTTTAGTCATTTAAAAGGAAATCTACGCTGAAATTTTCGTTTTAATACACCGTGGGGCATATGCACGTGAAACCTTGAAAAAATATTTTTCTATTTTTTTGTGCAGCTACCTTGTTTCTATGAGCTATATAAATCTATTTTAGATGACTGATCATGATGCAAGGAATAGTTGATATTCTCTTAATAAAAAAATACAGTTTGAAGGTCCTATAACAGTTCCCCGAATTCCATTACCCCGAAAACCATCTCCCTGAAAACCAATACCCCGAATTGTCCAGTATTCCGAATTCCAACACCCCGACATTACCCCGAATGGCCCATTACCCCGCATGCCATTACTCCGAATAGCCGATTTCCCCGAATAGATGATAACGCCGAAAAAGTATTTTCCAATAGTATTGTCAAAGGAAACTGATGTCTGTGGAAAAATGAACTTAATTTTTATAAGAAATGATGCCTTCTTTTGTGCATCGGCTATTCTTTCTAGACTTAGGCATCAATAATGATATTATGATGTGGAGCAAACGCATTTAATAAAGATTTATCCTTCTTTTATCGTAGGTTGTTGTTACTCTATATAACTTGCCTAACCATTTCACAGTAGGGTATCGCGCCACTTGGGCGGTGGCTTCTATATTCGTCTGTTTTCCACTATAACTCAGTCAATTTTGAACCAACTGACATGAAATGTTGTACACGAGTAGATACTATACCTATCTCACCACATTCCAAAAGTTGTGTCAATTGGTTCAAATTTGACTGAGTTATAGTGGAAAACAGACGAATATAGAAGCCACCGCCCAAGTGGCGCGATTCCCTACTGCATTTTCTATTTATCCTAAAAGAGCTATTTCTTTATACCCTCACTATTCCCAGACTTGAAAGAATAGCAGTTGAACAAAAGAATGAAAAATATCTGATATTAAGTTTCATACTATTTGCATTCAGTATCAGTGCAGTGCCAGGAACACATAAACTATTCCTGCACATCAGAAATTCTCGAGAAAGAGTATTATGAATTAGAAGACATTATTTTGCTGGGAAATATCATTCGGGGTAAGTGTGCCATTCGGGGTAACGGTCTATTCGAGGTAATGGCTTTCGGGGTATTGGTTTTCGGGAAGTGGTATTCGGAGTAATGGTATTCGGGGAACTGTTATAGGATCAGTTTGAAATGTTCTAGAAAGGGTTTACATTAGTAATAATTAAAAAAATCTACTAGAAGTTTATCAATGGATTATGGATAGTTTTCAACAGTTTTTAGGCATTTCAATATGCATGATTCTAATAATTTATATATATAATGGCTTGATATTCGGCATACTAGTAGTATATCCTGCCCATTGTATCCTTCTGGCTTTGGCAACAGCAGAGCGTAGCGAGCACGTGGCTCACCCTCTGCCGCCACACACCTTTATCTTGTACAGTGCCAAAGATTATCCTTAGCATTCGTAATTCGAAAACTCCAAATGTTTGCAAGTGTTCTTTGAGCATGGTATATGTTACATTTTATAAAGGACCACCTTATTAGCGTTCTGCACATCTCATTCTCATCTATCTCTGCTTCTTCCGGAGCTAACAGTAGAAACGATTTCCGCTAATGATGCGTGATCGTATTTCACGGCACACGTAATTTACAGCTGTGGTTATATGGACCTGAATCTCGAGATACACAAGTTCAAAATTTCTATGTGTTGCGGCGAAAATCAGCCATTGTATCCTCGCGCAAACAGTGAGAGTAGTCATATGCTATTAGCTTAAATGTAGGCGATACAAATAAAACGAAAACGAAACAAAAGGAAGTAGCGATAGTATCAAGTGCGTTGATCACTAGTCGATCACAGTAAGTTTGTTAGAATTTGTATTTAATAAAAGAAAACTAGATCCGGGTTGAACCGAAGCCGATAATAATTATTGTCAAGTGACTGAAGAATCTTAAGTGTTTTAAAATGAAAATGAACACTAAAATGAAACAAACTATTCCAGTTTTAGCTGATTCAAGCAACCACCAGTGTGCTACATCTGCTCAAAGAACTCCAGTAAAATTCTACCTCGGCAACACTATGAATTATTGAAACGGCCTAACGGGCTACCCCAAAAACCAACCAGTTCATAATAGGATAACAACTCTCCTGAACGAGTACGAAAAAGAGAGGAGAATGAAAGACGGTGCAACATTCTACATTTTCCACGGTATTAGCAAAACTTACTAATCTGTGAATAGACCATTGGGCATTCAAGTCTCCTATAGTCTCTAACAAAATTGCTGGGCGCTAGTTGATCAAATTACGCTCAATTTATCCATATACATATATTTTGCATCAGTAGGTCGGCTCCAGAGGCACGTTCGACCCAAACGAATGTCTTTGAGATGAGAGTAACAATGAACCCGAGTAAAGATAGCAAATTGATAGCACATAGCACGTTATCGAAAATTACATTATCATTGAGTTCAAGTTGATAATCAATTATACTATACTATATTTTTTTCAACATTATATTAAGTTATAAAATATATGAATAGTTTATATGAAATAAGACGGCTGTTTGATACCTAGCTGGTTTTTTTTTATCAATCAGTAGCCATGCAGCTTTATTTCATCGTAAAACTACTTTACATATATTAGTTCAGAATTTTTAGAGCCCACTTGCGCAACCTAGCGGACAAACCTACAACCAACTAGTTTACTATCAGATAGCTCTTGACGTCCTGATCGACCTTGGCGAAGTCAAAATTCTTGTATGTAGTTGGATTCTCGAGATGCAGATGTTCAGAATTTTTAGAGCTCACTAGCGCCACCTACCGGATAAACCCAGAACCAACTAGTTCACTATCCGTTAGCCCTTGATGTACTGATCAACTTTGCCGACGAATTCTTCAATGTAGTCAGATTCTCGAAATACAGAAGTTCAAATATTGTAGGGCTCACTTAGCGCCACCTAGCAGATAAACCTGGAATGAACTAGTTATCTATCCGTTAGCCCTTGGTGTACTGATCAACTTTGTTGAAGACGAAATTTTTCTATGAAGCCTGATTTTCGATATTCAGCAGCTGAGAATTTCTAAAATTCACTAGCGCTACCTAGCGGATAAACCTTTAACCAACTAGCTCAATATCGGATAGCTTGTGATGTCCTTATTGACCTTACCGAAGACGAAATTTTTCTATGTAGTCTGGTTATCAAGATACAGAAGTTCAGAATTTTTAGGGCTCACTAGTACCACCTAGCAGATTTACCTTGAACCAATTAATGCACTATCGGGTAGCTGTTGATGTCCTGATAAACCTTGCCGAAGACGAAATTTTTCTTAGTAGTCTGATTCTCGAGATACATAAGTTCAGAACTTTTAGAGCCCACTTGCGCCATCTAACGGAACCTACAACCAATTAGTTCACTATCGAATAGCTCTTGATGTCCTGATCAACTTTGCCGAAGACAAAAATGTTCTATATACTCTGATTGTTGAGAAACAGAAGATAAGAATTTCTATGACTCGCTAGCGCCACCTAGTGGATAAGCATAGAACCAACTAGTTCAGTATCGGATAGCTCTTGATGTCCTAATCGACCTTAATTTTTCTAAGTAGTCTGATTCTCGAGATACAGAAGTTCAGAATTTTTAGAGCCCACTTACGCCACCTAGCGCTCAAACCCACAATCAACTAGTTAACTATCGGATAGCTGTTGATGTCCTGATAAACCTTGCTGAAGACGAAGTTTTTCATTGTAGTCGAATTCTCGAGATACAGAGGTTTAATTTTTTTAGGACTCACTAGCGCCACCTAACGGATTAGCCCAAAACCATCTAGTTCACCATCGGATAGCTTTTGATGTCCTGATCAAGCTTGCCGAAGACCAAATTTTTGTATGTACTCTGGTTGTTAAAAACAGAAGCTGAGAATTTCTATGGCTCACTAGCGCAACCTAGTGGATAAACCTAGTACCAACTAGTTCAGTATCGGTTAGCTCTTGATGTCCTAATCGACCTTGTCGAAGCCGAAATTCGGAAATTCTTCTAAGTAGTCTGATTCTCAAGGTACAGGAATTTCGAATTTTTAGAGCCCACTTGCGTCATCTAGCGGAAAAACCTACAACCAACTAGTTCACTGTCGGATAGCTGTTGATTTCCTGATCAACCTTGCCGAAGACATAATTCTTCTATGTAGTCGGATTCTCGAGATACAGAGGTTTAAATTTTTTATGACTCACTAGCGCCACCTAACGGATAAACCCAAAACCATCAAGTCAGGGTCGGATCTAAGGGGGGGGGTGGCTCCAGGGCCCCGGGCCCCCACATTTTAGAGGCTCTCACAAAAACCTTTTTGCTTGCTAAAAATCAACAAAAACAAAGAAAAGCTTATTTGCTTTTGGCTTTTGTACCTCCGAGGGGCCTCCACATCCTCTCTGGCCCCGGGCCCCACAATCCTTAATCCCTGCCTGCATCTAGTTCACTATCGCACAGCTATTGATGTCCCGATCAAGCTTGCCGAAGACGAAATTCTTCTATGTAGTCGGATTCTCAAGATACAGAGGTTTAAATCCTGAAAGGATTCCTTCAGACATTGCAACCAGTATTCCTTCATGGATTTCAACTGGAATTACTTCCCAGATTCATCCTAGTATACCTTTAAAAAGTTCTCTCGAAATATATTTAGATAATCCTGGCGGTAGACATGCCAGAATCCCTGCTAGATTATAGGAAATTTTTCATACATTACTCTCGGGATTTCTACAGTAATTCCTCTCGGGATTTCTTCTGTGATTAATTTAGAGAATCTTACCAAGCTCTCAGCGGAGATTCCTCTCAGGATTCTACCAGATATGCCTCCCAGAAACGCTTCGGGAAATCCACCCGGGATTCCTTCAGGGATTTCTACCGGGATTGCTTTAAGGTGAATATATAACGAAGCCACAGCTCGAATTTTCAAGAGCACAAATCTGAAGAACCGAATGTCGGTTTGAGCTGAAAAGTTGATCGATTGGTCACCACCAGCGGGTAACCAATCGATCAACTTTTCAGCTCAAACCGACATTCTATTCTTTAGATTTGTGCTTTTAAAAATTCGAGGTGTGGCTTCGTCATATATTCACCTTAAAAAATTGAAAGATTTCTTTCAAGTGTTCTAGTCGGCATTCGTTCAGGGATTACTGCTGTAGTTCTTTCAAAGATCCCTTCTGGTCCGGGATTCGTAAAGGGACCCAGTTAGGATTGCTGCATGGATTCCAACTTGCATTCTTTCAAAAATTCTTGCGAATCTTGGGAATCTTGCAGGATTCTTTTAGGTATTTGTGCCGGAGTCCCTCCAAAGACTTTTTCCGTTTTTTTTTGACACTCCTTTCGGGATATCTTCAACTATTCTTTCAGCGAGTTCTACCGAGCTTCTAGCCGAGATTCCTTGCGTGATTTCTTTAAGAATCCAGGATGGGATTTCTTTTGTTACTTTCAGGGATTCCATCCGAGAGTCAGTTACAGCTAATGAGAGTAAGAGAGTATATCACGCCGAGGTCCTGGGATCGAATCTTACTCCCGACAAACTCACAAAATGTGGGTTCTTCTTTCGGAAGGGAAGTAAAGCGTGGGTCCCGAGATGAACTAGCCCAGGGCTTAAAATCTCGTTAATACAGACAAAAAAAGTAAGAGAGTAAGAGAAAAATCGATAAACATGGAGAGAGGGGCGTTTTGATGCTCTTAGATATCTTTAGTAAACCATGATGTCATCTGTGTAGAATTACTGTCAAGATCGCCGTGGAACACCCAACCTACTCGATGCAGCTCACAAACAACAATAACATCGATGACATATGCCTAGCTACTATCGCCAACTTACCCAGTTAGGGGCTGGACACTAGTCACTTATATTATTTACTTTTGTGAGGGGAGAGACACAACTCATTCTTCAACAACCTGACAGTGATTTTCTTATTCTTCTTCTGTAGTTATCCAGATCCTTTCTTTCACTAATTATAGATGCATTGTATCTGTACGGATCAGAACACAACGATAGTATAAGAGTTGAGCTGAAATAAAGCTCGAAAAAATTATCAGATGTCGAGGACCCACATTAAAGATATTTTTTGAAACTACATCATATATGATACATAGCACATTTCATACATTTAATAATCAATACTTATTTTTTCCGTGATTTCATTTCAGCTTTGCAGCGTTGGATTGCAATTGTTGATACTATTTCTTCGAGTTCAAACTGTCGCTTCCTACGTCAATGTCTTGATTTGCTATGAGGACTTACTTCATCAAGTTGCTTCGAATGGTAAGGAGGTTTTGTGCCTTTTTGAGAAAGATTCCAAAACATTATGCAATGGTAGTAAAGCAGTGTCAGCAGCTTGTCGAACTAACAACTACAAATGGGTTATCTAGTGCTTGTTTACAAAGTTTACTGCTGTAACTAGAGAGAACTAAGCTACGTTTCACATTTTTCCGTTATTAAATTAACCAACAATTGACGGTGACCTTCGCAACAAAATTTATACGTGCGGCACATGAATACGATAATACTACGCCCCAGAAGTTTGGCCCGTTCGCGCAAAAGACAGACAGCGGTCACGTTTAAACAGCGCAGCTCCAATTTGATCCAGTTAACGCCGCCGATCTTGATCAATGATCAAACGCCATCCAATGTGCTAATACAAACAGCACGCACACTTTAAATTGACATAAATTTACACAATCCTCACTCGCTAATTCGCCAATGAAGCGTTGTGTGGTGCTGCTGCGGGAAAAAACCCATGCAAACGTCGTAGATATCTACATGTCAGATGGATGGAATGGAAGCAATAAATTTCAAGGAGCGTGACATCGAACATTAGCAACCTCGCACCCGATGGAGTGTTGTATCTAGATATTTACATCATTGATGCGCGGAGGGTGGACGCGAGATGTCAATCAGCACCCGCACCTGCGGGATTCATTCAATGGGTTAGAAGCAGTTCGTAATCGATTTCGAAACGACTCACGGGGTTGACAAAAAACTCGCGTAAGCGAGGAGTTGATGGACGACGGATGATAGAACGGAATGACAAGAGAGTGTCAAAAGACGACCGCAGAAGGAGAGGGGAGGAAAAATAACAGGATCATCGCTACCCTCGAATTGATTCAATAATCCTTTCGCTTGCTTGGCACTGGTATCAAAGGAGGCGAGCGAAAAAAAAAACGAGAACCTTCAACAGATTCAACCGCTTGCTTGGATTGTGGAAGAATGTTTACCCATCCGGCTCAGGCAGGCTGCTTTGATGGGTTGCGATGCGAGGATTCCTAGAGGAATGAACGAAGGGGTGAAGAAGCTGGAGAGCATCGATGTGTGCACTGTGCAGCAATACCCAAAGCGTGATGTTTCTGGAAAGAGCATAAACCCCGAAATAGAAACATGAGAAGCATTGCATGGGAAGTACTGCGACGATGACGACGGACTTACCTACATCGTCGTCGCCGAGGATGAGCATGAAGCGGATAATTGAATTAAATTTAACCCTGTTCGCGCTGTCGAGCGAACCATTATAGGAAGGACCGAGAGGCGGCAGTGTAATTTCAAGTATTCCTCGCTCTCGAGTTATTTAATGAGTTGAAATTAATCAACTACTGCGTGACGAAGACGACGTCGGCGAGAATCAGAATCCTCCAGAGAGTGGAAGGTGGAAACAGAAAAAAACGAAACAAACGAATGCACAAGAAGGACAGAACCGGGCTGCCAACGTTGTAGCGTTGAAAGGGAGCTGAAGAGACGTCAAAAGTGACAGATGCCAAGCTGAGCGACCGTTTGGTTGTGTTGGTGCCAGCAGCCTGCTTTGACGAAGCAGAGCTGCCTGCTCGCAGCGTTCAACGGGGATTGTTGTGAATCGATTCGCACTGCCGTCAATGGAAGCAGCAGGAATGAATTGGTTTGGGTTGGGTTCGGTCGCACTGGTTTGTGGCAGAAAGCTATATATTGAATCGCATCATGGCTGCCAACCGTGCGGCGTGAAATCGCCACAGCCAGACTGAAATTTCTTTGTCTCCCGTGTACGAGAGCGAGCCACTAGAGGACGACGACAGACGATCGGTTTCTCGTTTCTGCAGGGTTGTCCCCGATTTGGACGGCCAATTTCCGACAGAAAGTGCCGCAAAGTGACGTGTCATCAATTAAGGAACCGTTTTTCATCGATCCGGGCGCGTCACCGCTCGATTCCGACCCGAAGCGGACGCAGTAAATTCAGCGGATCGGGGAAAATCCGGGACTGTAAAAACAACCACGGACAATTTTCACTTGGAAGCAAGCAAGCAAGAGAGAAGGAACAGTGCCGGGAGGGGTGTGCAAAGTGTGTGAAGCAGCGGCAGCAGGGTTGTCCCTCCTGGTAGTGGTGTGTTTTTGTGTCGAACCCCTTTTGCGTACGTGCAAGCAACACCACAAGGCCCTGCGAAGAAGACCGTATAGTGAGAGACGGCAACAACACAACAAGAGCGCCAGTGTTGCCCGTGCCAGACGACGCCCGTCAAAGTGCGTGCAGGGGTGTGTGTGTGTGCGTGATCAGGGCTGTGTATCGGTGTGACGTGCGTTTCGATTCGCCGCGCTGCTCATGTTGGCAGTATTGTGTGTTTTCATCGAGCGCGCCGTGTTGATGTGAGTGCGCTAAGAGAAGAGTGCCACCGTCCGTCGGGAGAAAACTCTTGATCCAACGGATTGGAACGAAAAATGTTTTAAAGAAGAAAATTTTCCCTGCCCTGTGAAATGCCACACTGCATGGCTTGACCGAGTGAAATCAGGGGTGGAATAAATCAAATCCAGGGAAATTTACGAAAGAGTTCCCAAACAAATCGAAGAAGCGAGCACAGATCGCGAATAGTGGACATGCAAGAACGAGCGATTAGAGAGTGTTAATAACCTTTTGATGTGCAAGCTTCTCGCCCCTCGTTCGCTTCCCCTTCGGCGACCCCTCGTGTCAACAGGCTCATACACTAGATGGTCGTCATTGAAGCAGAACGCGTAAGATGTGAATGGTCTGTAGGAAATTTTCTTCGTCGTGCCGTCGAGAGTGTTGTGACACGAAACAGTGACATTCCGACAGTGACAGTGACAGTTTAGCGAAATCGGTGAATGAGTTTTCGGCAACTTCTGACACGGAACTGAATCCCTCGGTTTGGACGGATTACGGATTCTGTCCAAGGAAAATCCTTCCCGTCTCAGCCAACTTGTCAGTCAGTCAGACAATCTGTGTACAAACACACACCGCACACGCGTCATACAGCAGTGTTGGTAGTATCAGCAGTAGCAGCAGCAGCAGCAGCAGTGGAAGAAGAAGCAAGAAGCGTGTGAAGTTTTGCATGAAGCCGACAGGGCTGTAGTGGTGCGGCGTTGTCGTCAGAACGCGTTGCCGCTCGTCGGTATTGGTGTGCTGTGTAGTTGCTCTGAGGTCTCCTCCGATATATTTCCTCAACCAACAAACCAACAAATCAACCCCCCATCATAGGAAAGCAAAGAAGGAAAAAACTGTGTACAATCGAAGAAAATCATGTTTCCGCAAACGGAATCGAATCAAATGGATATTTAGGTGCGAGTTTTTTCGGAGAAACTGAACACCTTCCGGAAAAGTACAGAAACCTTCGAGCTCGTTTTCCAATAGTTTTTTTTTTCGGCTGAAGGTTCTTTGAGGATCGTACAAGCTGTCCGAGACGGCAGCGGAGGTGAAGGAGAAGAAGGTGACGGCATTGTGCAAGTCCCGTGTGCAAATCGGGGGCTTAGTGTAGTGTTCTCCTCCATTTGGTGAATCGAATCCGTGAAGGCTCTTCACGGCACGAGTGAGAATTCGGAGTTCGAAGCCTAGATTACAAATCACGTTCACGGTGCGCGCGGTGTGCAAGCCGAAGCATCAAGGAGTTGACAGAAGGGCAGTGCAATCGAAGGTGCTCCAGCCAGACCCCAGCCGCGAGAAGAAGACACGGGGAATGTTGGTTGCGCGTTCCGCCATTGAGTTTCATTTGGACGGATCGCCGTTTTTCTCCTCTCATCCGTAGTTTGTGTTTACACATATGTGTATTTGAAGAAGTCGAAGCAAGAAGAAGCATTAGGCGACCAGCAACAGCCAGCCAGCCAGCCAGCAGTCGGGGGCAGTGATTGTGAACCTCGGCTGACTCGGCGGAAAAGATTGGCCGGAAGTGGTTTCTCTCGCTCTCGTGATGGATGTCTGAAAAGCCACGATTCCACGGTCAAAAAGTGCGAAAGTTTTTTTTCTGTTCGATTCGGAGAAATTCTCGATTAAAATTACGCAGGAAGAGATCCTCGCGCGGTCGCCCCGTCCCTGTACTGGTGTGCGTGTGTCCCGTCCTCTCGTCGTCCGACCAAACCAAGAAGAAGAGCTTCTCACTCGATTGGTGAATAAGGTGCCCAGTGCCGAATAATCAATCAAATCTCCGCGCGAGTGAGCAACATCCGTCAATGAATTCCGGAAAATCGCCATAAGCGAAAAATAAGCCTCCGGTTACAGGCCCGTGAAGAAGCAAGAAGGGAGAATCGGCCAACGGGCAGTCAGTCAGGCAGAGTGCGAGTGGTGCGTGTGTATATCATCATCATCAACATCCTCGCTGAAAGTGGGTGCAATAGAGTGGTGTGCGTGTCCGTCTCTCCATTGTTATCTGAAATCGATTGACGACATCGCGCTTGTCAACTGGAAAAAATAAGGAAAATAAAGAAATATTTGCACGGGTGAAATAGGAAGTCGAAGAAGCAGTGCTACGCGAAGAAGTGTGCTCTAAGTGTTGTAGTCGCGTTCCCGTCTCTTTACTGTGCTCCCCCCAAAATCCCTCAAAAGTTTTCTGCCTTCCGCAAATGCAACAACCGCAATTAGAATCAGCTCGAGTGGTCCCCCTTAGCCAATAATGCATCCCACTCGAGACGGGGTTCGCGAGCCATGGAAATAGATGTAAGGCAGCAGAGCAAGCAGCGCAACAAACGACGGGAACGGGCCCAACGTATGATAGCCGAGCGGGATAAGGATGCCGCTGCTGCCGCCGCCGATGGTACTGTCGCCGCCGGAGGAGCGGCTGCCTCCAGTGCCGGTGGTGGTGGTGGTAGCGGAGGCGTTGGCGCCGGTGGTGCTGGTATCGGACTCGGCGCCGGATTCGATCCGGACGACAGTGCCGACGAGGACGTCCCGATCAGCCGGGAGAAGCCACCGCGGCCGACGGTGCGGCGGAAGCGAAAGGAGAAGGATCCCTCGCCGATCCTGGAGGAGGACATCGTCGATGGGTTCGCCATCCTCGCGTTCAAGTCGTACGAGGATTTGGAGGTATGTGGAAACTCTATTTATATAATATTAGTTCTTTGGGGCGTTCAGTTAGTCCTCTACGATATAAATCCAGCTGTTCAGGCCAAACCATTTATCTCAAACAAGTGCAGTGTCACTGGAAATGTCCACGTCGCTTACTATTAAAACAGCACACATTGGTAAACAGAATTAACCATTGCAAACAACACTACGACGTTAACCGAGTTCTGAAGTACAACACTCTTTGACCAAGTTTGTCTGGCACATTGCACTTGTAAGGACGTGGCCGGCACAATGGTTGACTTGCTGATTACTCAATGCTCTGCACTTTTATGATGCATTTTCTTCTTCATGTTGAAATCAGTAGCTTAAAAATCAAGCGAATTCTGTACAAATCAAGTAGTGTACAACAGAGCAATGAATAGTTGCTTGATTGGTGAGCTCGTTTTATACTAATTATTATGTTAAAATGAATACAATACTTTTTGAGGGTGAAGCATCTTGGAATCCAATTCCAAATTTGTAAACAATCTAATAAATCTAGAAGCTTACAAAAGGCCTTGAACAATACTGTTTTTACTGTGACAACCTCTGATATGTTACGTTCTCACATTTGTCTTCACAGACATTGGAAAGTCTGTTATTTACTTACACGACCGGACGCTACGGCTCGATATTCAAATCCTTCAGTAGACACTCGCCCACTCCACTCCATGACGAAACATCCGTGCTCAGGGTCACCAGCTCCGCTTCCGTGGAGGATAGCGAGATGGTAGACTCCTCTCTGGTAGCCAGCTAACAGCTGATCCATGAACTTGAACACTGAATTCCGTAAGCGCGAACGCTTATCGATCGACAGGATCATTCGCCCAATCCGTATCGGCGAATACTCCGATTACCGCCCAAGTAACATTTTTAGTCAAATAGACTAGAAGGGGTTCTTAGAACCGTAATAAAGCCAAAATAAAAGGTATAAGGTTTTATGATGATCCTAAAAACCTCTACAAATCTAATTGATGATCAAAATGTTACTTGGGTGGTGTCGATTTCTCTGCCCAGAGCACCAATCGCAAGTGAACCGTTCCCTAATATACCGTAGTACTCTCGTTGCGTGTACCCAGTACGCTTCTGAGGTACAGCTCTGGAACTGATTCAGCTAGCTAGCCGCTGCACAAAAGTCTGGCTTAGACGTAAGTATTACGTACGTAACGCTGATGACATAGTAACGTGTTTGCGGGTGCCGTTTGCACAATCGGTTAATAGCTATCTACGTAGTCAAAACTCGCCTTCTGCTTGAATCTGCGAGTCACAAGTCTGGCTTTGTATCGGCCTTCTCCATCGCCTTCGTTGTGGTTCACTGTAAACAGTCGCTTGTCACTTATCCCAATCCGGCCTCTTCTTCATTTTCCGCAAGCAAAGTTTGTAAGTTATCCTCGAAGCTTTTGGCATCCCATCAGTAGTTCATCTCGTACTCTTGCCAGCTTCTGGGTTCCGTCCGGACCGGTGACTCTGCCTCTGCTTGCTCTTCGCTCACATCTCAAATTGTTCTATCGGCTCAGCTTTTGTCGCTGTCCTCCTCAGCGCTTTCGTCCGAATCTGCTACCGAAACATCCTGCTCATCGCTCAAGTCTTCGGAAAAGTTTTCACTTGTAGCTTCACTGCCTGTTTTCCCGCACTTGATATCCGCAGGGAGCGAGCGTATCCTACGAAAATCCCTCTCCAGGACTTCATATCTAATTTTGTCTTTACGTTCCTTGGGGATCGTTGCGGCGAATGTGCACAGACTACGAACGACGGCAGGACTGTGATTCACCGGAAATCACAGGAGCCCAGAATTCCTTCCAGATACCGCAGGCTTAGAGCCTGGAACGAACCATGTCCACAAGCAATTGATTCATGCGCTACTTACAGAACCTTCGGACCTAGTGACCTACGTTTTCGTAGCGCAATCGAGATATGCGTTTACCGAACTTTGCTCTCACTAACGCTCCGTATGATCCGCTGTTTTCCAGTACTGCAGTATTCTAGTAGAATTTCAGGGAATTTTTCGGATTTACGATAGTTCTGGATTGGTTTTCATAAGGGTTTTAAAGATTTTAGGGGAGGTTTCATGGTCTTTTAGGAAGATTTCAGGAGACTTCAGGAGGTATTAGAAGGTTTTAGGAAAGTCTTGGGATGGCTTTTCAGGGGTCTGCTAATGGGTTTTAAGTGTGCTTCAGTGAAGTTGTTAAAGGGCTTCAGGGAGCTTCTTGGAGTTCACAGAGGTTCCAAAATAGTATAAGGGGGTTTGAGCTTCAGGGAGTTCTAAGACGTTCCAAATTGTCCTTGAAGGACCAAAACACAGCTGATCCAGCAAAGCATACTCATGGACAAATAACGTGCTTTTCGAGTTTGTACAAGGTGATGTCGTCAACCTGGCCACCGAAGAACAAAGGTCATCAAAGATGCAAATCTTGTAGTTCATGGAGTACATCAACTCTACGAAAAGGGGTACAACTCAGTACCGCATTCGTACCTTCTCAGCGTACTGCTGTTGTACAAGGTATAGATTTGAACGTTATCAGGTCCATGCAGCATGCGATGTAGATGTGGAGCACGTCCCTACAAATTACCGCCGGTACAACAGCTGCGTTGCGGTTCAGAACTCATCAGAAGTCCGTTATGGTACTGCCTTGCCGTAAACCCCCTCTGCATAGCACTCAACCAAAGCAACTATGGCTATCGATCAACGATCAACGATCAAATCTGACTATACATGTCAATGGTTGCTACTCCGTGATTGATCTGAGCTGGTACCAATTGCACTGAGATCCAAATGAATAAGGGCTGGGACACTCCACTTATTCTCAAAGTGCAATTCTAGCAGCTCATACATTTTGGATCAATAACGGCGCCGGCCACGTCCTTATAGTCAGTTGGGAAGGGAAAGGAATGTTAGAGTGGGCTGGTTGTTGCTACTAAAGACCGAGATCACCTCTGCATCCCCACAACCAGCACGGACTGGGGTATTTGTTAGACGGAAAGGATGGGAGATCTGGGAGTCACCGTTGGGTCGGTGATGCGATCCATGGATTGGGGGTTATTTATAGTGTTCGTAAGGTGATAGATTGTGTGGTGAATAAGGTGAATAAGGTCAAGCGGCACAGCACGCTTTGGTTGCATAACTTGTAGGCGTTATATACACTGTGCTGTGAGTGTAAATTGGAAGGGAGGGAAACGACTTTCCAATTCGTTTCTGGTTCTAGCGATGGCCATGAACATATGAATATACATGAGTTGTATATGTAGAGAAGAGAGAGAGAGAGAGGAAGTGGATAGAAAGATACAAAGTAGGATGAAAGGGACGAGCCAGGGATTGAACCCATGACCTTCTGCATAAGAATCAGAAGCGGTAGCCACTAGACCACCAAGCCCGTCAGTCAACCAAAGCAACTATGGCTATCAATTGAAAACTGGGAGAAGGAGTACAAGAATTAACCAAGCCGTTTTGCGGAATCAGTACAGAAACTGCATAAGCTGTTGCAGCTTGTGACGACGGTGCTCAGCAACGACGTCCGGAAGCAGTGGACGCCAGCTGTTTCCGCGTCAACGAACAGGGAATGATTCGGAATATGATTGAAGGCAAAACGCACAAATGCCTGGCTTTCTGAAACTTAGAAGTTTTCACCACACTACGATCAAGAAGGAGCTACAGGACAAGTTCCTGAATCGTGTCAACTGTATTCTGCGGAGCTTTCTGTTAGCCAGCAACAAGGTAAATGCGATCAACACGCTTGCTGCTTCTATGTTGACCTACAGCTTTAGGGTTTTAAAGTGGATTTCAAGGCGCTAGAAGCAGTAGAGTAGGGTTCACCAAGCACCAAAGGCGTCCATCGAGAGAATCACCCTGCCATGCGCAGTTGGAGCAACCAGGCGTTACCAATGTCCAGGCGCTATGTGTTTCCAAGAAACAGCAGCTGTACAATTTCGTATAAACCCTCAACTGTATGTGAAGCTGATCACGGTTACAGCTTTTTGCATCTGACGCAGGAATAGTACCAGCTGAACTGCGATATCAAGACAGTCGTCGAGATGATCGTAACGTGGGACCAGAAGGAGTGGCATAGAACGCGCCCTCGTCAACTGGAACTCGAGCACATCAATAGGGCAGCGTCGAATGCGTGTCAGTTTTAGTTATGAAGGTTAAAAATTTAATCAACGTCTATGGAATACGCCACATTTTCAGAAGGGCTTATTTCAGATAGACCCTTTCAATTCATTCCTAAAGTACTGGTTGAACGAAGTCCTAGAGGGTAATCGTGGGGTAGCTTAGGAATAATGGAAAATCGGGTTTGTTTACATTTTGCAAGTAGCCCTAATTTGAATGTTCCGCTAGTAGAGGCGTTCATCAGCTCCATAGAGTTAATCCCAAACCAAATCAATTAGGTCAGCACCCATTCAAAACGGGTCAATTATTTTAATTCAGTAGCATTTGCATTTGAATGATGAAGATCTTGATTGCAACTGTTATAAGAAGTGCGAGGAACATAGCTACTACAACACTAGGTAGAATTCATTGATTGGTACGCACGTACCAATCATAACCGGCGGCGTGGTTGCGAAGGTAATTATTTGCTCGTTGCCGCCTATAGTTGGATCGCTTCCAAGTGGGCCGATTAAATAGTGAACGAGCTATTGATTTATGTCATTTGTCGGATAGTTTTCTACCCCAGGAGATTGCACTACAATTTGAATGTTCGTTTGTTATAGTTTTGCTCACGATTAGTGTTGATTGTCGTTTAAAGTAATGTACATATAGCTAAATTTCATTGATGGTTCGATACCATTTTGGAATCATATTTTGGGAACTTTTCGCTATAATTCTGTCAATGTTGGAAGTCTCATTTTCAAAGGTTCAAGAAGCTCTGAGAAGAAGTTCCAGCATGGTTTCGAATTAATGTCTCAGAAAGCATCCAGGGGTTTTCCAGAGTATTCAAAGTATCAAAGAGCATTAGGTGGTTTCAGGGGATTTCAGGAGGTTTCTAAAGATAGGGGGGTTCTATCCTGAATCTTTAGAAACCTCCTGTCTAAAACTGTCCTGAAACAGTCTTGAAACATCCCTGAAAGTCACGCGGAAACCCATGATACTCCCTGGAAATCCTCGAAAGCCCTAGAAACGAAACATCCAGAAATTTTCTGAAATCATTAAGATGTTTCACCCCCTCTCCCCTTGAACCTCCTGCAACCCATCTAAGCCACTCTGATTGCCCCTAAAACATCCCTGAAAACTCATGAAACTCCCTTGAGAACCACTAAAACTTCCCTGAACCAACCGCCCAACCAACTCCTCCAACCCCCTGAATATCTCCTGGAACCTTCTGATGCGCATCTGAAACTTGAATTCTGAACATTTCCTCTGGAAACCTGGAAAAATGCCGTTGGAAAGATTCTCACTGGGAGCCTTGGAGATCGTAACTGAGAACCTGAAACGTTACCCCTGGTAATCCGCAAGATTAAGGTTGGAAACCTGGAAGATTCCTACGTACTGGGATTCTTGAGTATTCCAGCTAGTGTCTTGAAGGAACCTGGAAGAGATCAGCCTGCTTGTAGCCTGGACGATTTCAAACCTGGGTACCTGGAAAATTGCCGCTGACAACGAAGAAAATTTACTCTCGAAAGTTCCTCCGAACGTTAAGCTGAAAACGCAGGTTTTGCTGCTGTGAACTACTAGAAGAAGAAGAAGAAGAATACTGAAGTTTCCTGCTGTGATTCTGAATTATCTCAACTGAGAACTTGTACTATTTCAGATGAAAACTTGGAAGAAATTAACTGGAAACCTCGAAAACTCCTGTTGGGGTCCTGGAAGGAACCTAGAAGATTCCTGCCGGGAACGTGGACATTTTTAGCTAGGAACCTAGAAGATTTTTGCTGAGAACCCTGAAAATTTCTGATGGAAACCTGGATGATTTCAACTGGGAAGCTGGAAGGTATCCTCTTGGAATGTGGAATATTTCCTGTTGGAACCTGGAAGATTACTGCTGGGAATGTGCAAGATTTCAGTTCGACATCTCGATGATTCCTACTGAAATTCTGAACTATCCCAGCTGGTAACTTGGACCAGTTGGAAATCTCTGAGAATAATCTTGCTGGGATTCTGAAGATTTCAACTGGAAACATAGAAGAACCCTGCTGAGAACCTGAACAATTTCACCTAGCGACCTGAACAATTTCAGCTGGGAATCTGGAAAATTTCAGCTGAAACCCTCGAAGATTCCTGCTGGGAACCTGGACGATTTCAACTCGGAAACTGGAAACAATTTCTGTTGGAACCTGGAAGATTTCTGCAGGGAATGCGCAAGATTTCAGTTTGAAATCTGGAAAATTTCCTGCAGAAATTCTGAACTATACCAATTGAAAACTTAATTTCAGTTAGGAACTTGGAAAAGTTCAGATGGAAACCAGGAATATGTCGGCTTTTAATCTGGACAAATTCAGCTGGGTACCTGGTAAATTCCTGATGGAAACCAGGAAGATTTCAACTCCTTGAAGATTTCTGCTGAAGGTTCCACATGTGAAACTGGAACAAGGAATATTTGAGCTTGAAATCTCAAAAATTTCTGCAGGATGCCACTAGGGAACCTGGAAATATGCTCAGGCAGATTTCCACTATGAAGCCGGGATTTTCCCGCCGGGAATCTGAAAGATTCCTACTGCAACCCAGAACGATTTCCGCTGGGAACCTGGCAGATTTCCACAGGAAAGCCGGAAAATTCTCGCTGGTATCTTGAAAAACTTGGACGATTTCGGAAGGGAACCTGGAAAATTTGGTTACAATAATTCAAAGATTTCCAATAAAAAAATGATTTACAATCTTGTAGAGCTAGTCTGGGCTGACAGCTACAACACAGGAGCTTTCTAATAGGTTTCCACAAGATTGAAGGAGTTTTCAAAGGGTTTCAATGGCTTTCAGGAAAGAGTTTTCTGTGGTCTGAGGTGGTTGAAACACTTCTCAAACCAACTGAATCCAACTGGCACCTCTGAAACGGCACATTTCTGAAACGCCTTCGGCTTGTAGTTTGGACGATTTCAGCTGGGAACCTGGTAGTTCCTCATAGAAGGAAGATTTCAGCTATAAGTCTTGAAGATTTCTGCTGGGAGGTGCCAGCTGGGAACCGGAAAATTCTTCATGGAAACCACGAAGATTTTAGCTCAAAACCTTGATTATGTGCTCCGGAAGATTTCCACTGTGAAGGTGAAATTTTCTCGCTGGAAACCTGGAAGATTCCAGCTGAGAACCAGGAGGATTTCCTCCGAGAACCAGGAAGATTTCCACTGAGTAGCCGGAAGATTCTCGCTGGGAACCTGGAAGATTCCAGCTGAGAACCAGGACGATTTCCTCCGAGAACCTGGAAGACTTCCACTGAGCAGCCGGACGATTCTCGCTGGGAACCTGGAAAAATCCAGCTAGAAACTTGGACGGTTTCAGATGGAAACCTGGGAGATTGCAGCTCTTAGTCTTGAAGATTTTTGCTAGAAAGTGATAGCTGGGAACCTGGAAACCTCGAAGAACTCGGCTCGAAATCTTGAAGATTCCTGTTGAAAGATGCCAGCTGGCAACCTGATAACTTCAGCTGGAAACCTGGAGCATATGCTCAAGAAGATTTCCACTGTGAAATGGGAGCTTTCCCGCTGGAAACCTGGAACGTTTGCTCTGGGAACCTGGAAGATTTCTACTGGGATGCCGAAAGGTACTCGCAGGAAACTTGGAAAACTCCAGCTGGGCACTTGGACGATATGAGACGGGAACCTGGAATATTTCAGTGCTAAGTATTGAAGACTTTTGCTGTGAACTTGGAAAGTTATTAAAGCCGGAACTTTCCTGATGGGCACCTGGAAGATTTCAGCTAAGGACCAGGAGGATTTCCACTGGGAACCAGAAATATTTACTCTGGGAACCTGTAAGATTTTCACTGGGAAACCGCAAGACCCTCGCTAGGAACATGGATGATTTCAGATGGAAGCCTGTAACATTCTAGTTTTTAACCTAGACTGTTTCAGCTGGGAATTTGACAAATTTTTGATCGAACTCAATAAAATTTGCCTTTGAAGTTTACTCTTGAGTACCTGGATTATTTTGGTTAGCAACCTGGAAGATGCTGATTGGGATCGTGGAAGTTTCGAGTTGGATACCTGAGAAAGAAATCAGGTGGGAACCTGAAAGATGGCAACTGGGAATCCGGAAAATTTGAGTTGGGAACCTGGAAGATTCCTGCTGGGATTCTGAGTTATTTCCGAAGGGAACCTCAACTTGTAACCTGGAAAACTCCCGTTGAAAGTCAGCAAGATTTCTGCTGGAAACCTCAAAGTTTTCTGCTGGGAACCTGAACGATTTCGGTTGGGAACCTGAGCCGTTAACTGAGAATCTGGACAATCACTGAACCAAATGAAGATAGTATTGATATTCGAAATGTTTGTCATTTCATATGCTATTCGAAGGAATTGACCGAATCTTCCAAGTGCTATCCCCCTCTGCAATGTAGGTCACTTATCTCCCGAAAAAAGAAATACAAAACTGGTTCCTCCTTTCATCCCCATGCGCGCAGCAACACATGCCACCAGAAATTACATTTCCATCTGCGTGGCGGTCTCTGTGTACCCTCTGTACTGTCACTCTGGCTGCTGCTGGCACAGCACGTGCCCCTAAGACCCTCTTTGTCTGCCTGCCTCCATTCTCGCTGATGCAGAAGCAGCAGCAAGATTGCATAATCATCGAGCTCAACTGCTGCAGTCAGAGTCAGACCGCTCTCTGCATCTTGGTCAAAAGATATTGCAATTTCTTTTCCCCCTTTCGCTTCGGTCAACCAATCCAACCAGTCCGCGGTGTGGTAGTCAGTCAGCGTCCAGTGGCCTTTGGTCGCGCCTTAGGGCGCCACTTCACTCCGCGTGCGTTCCCAAGACCCACCTCGGATACGTAGGTATCTTGATAGGTAGGTACGATGATGATGATGATGTGTGTTGGTCATTTGCTTCTTGGTGCGTTCGTCGTCGCTCAAAACACACGGATACAGAAAAGAGAATAGAAAAGAAACGGCTACCTCGACTACCGAGAGGTGAACCGCGACCAGCGCTGGTTCCCGTTATTTGCTGAGGCACGTACTTTTAGCTAGAGAGAGGGTTCGGTAGCACCACAGACAGCTCCCGAGTCGAGTGTGAATGCTAGATTGGGTTTTGTAATTTGCGTTCCAGTAGTTGTGTCCGTTTCTACAGTAGCAGCGGAGATTGATGGGGTTAAACGTTTCATTTAACTTTTTACGATTGTGTTGCATGCACGGACGGTTCTGAATAAAATACTTTGGAAAGGGCTCAGGGTTGCGGTTGAATTGTGATTACTTTGGTAGAACGGGATTTTTTACAGACTCTTAGGAGCCCAGAAGCTCTCTGGAAACCAGAGGCTTTTTGGACACCAGAGGCTCTCTGGACACCAAAGACTCTCTGGACACCAGAGGTTCTTTGGACACCAGAGGTTCTCTGGACAGCAGAGGTTCTCTGGACACGAAAGGCTCTCTGGACACCAGAGGCTCTCTGGACACCAGAGGCTGTCTGGACACCAGAGGCTCTCTGGACACCAAAGGCTCTCTGGACACCAAAGGCTCTCTGGACACCAGAGGCTCTCTGGACACTAGAGGCTCTCTGGACATCAGAGGCTCTCTGGACACTAGAGGCTCTCTGGACATCAGAGGCTCTCTGGACACTAGAGGCTCTCTGGACATCAGAGGCTCTCTGGACACCAGAGGCTCTCTGGACACCAGAGGCTCTCTGGACACCAGAGGCTCTCTGGACACCAGAGGCTCTCTGGACACCAGAGGCTCTCTGGACACCAGAGGCTCTCTGGACACCAGAGGCTCTCTGGACACCAGAGGCTCTCTGGACACCAGAGGCTCTCTGGACACCAGAGGCTCTCTGGACACCAGAGGCTCTCTGGAAACCAGAGGCTCTCTGGACACCAGAGGCTCTCTGGACACCAGAGGCTCTCTGGACACCAGAGGCTCTCTGGACACCAGAAGCTCTCTGGACACCAGAAGCTCTCTGGACACCAGAAGCTCTCTGGACAGCAGAGGCTCTCTGGACACCAGAGGCTCTCTGGACACCACAGGCTCTCTGGGCACCAGAGGCTCTCTGGACACCAAAGACTCACTGGAGACCAAAGGCTTCTGCAGACTAAAGCTGAAAGCCAGAGGCTCTCTGGAGACTACAGTAGCCTGTGGAGCCTAGAAGCTCTCTGGAGATGAAAGGGTCATATCATAGCATTGAATTTCAATATGATCGGATAGGTCAAACGGCAAATCTGCTTCCATTTCGCCAGTTTATATCGAAAGCTCAACCACACCA
>NW_026917417.1:0-25000 GCF_035046485.1 Aedes albopictus
ATCATTGGAGATGTTCCCAGAGGATTTTTTAAAGAAAACAGGAACTCTACAGAAATCACCGGAAGAATTTCAAAAAGAATCCCTAAAGTAATTCCTGGAAATCTCTGGCTGATTCCTTGATAAATTTCAGTATAAATTCCTGATGGAATTCTTGGATAAACAAATGGAGCAATCCGTAGCGGAATTCCTGGAAGAACCGCCGCAGGAATATCTTCAGGAATTCTTGGTGGAATCCCTTGAGATATTCCCAGTGGATTCATTGGAGGAACTTCTGGAGGAATCCCTGGAGAAATTTTTTAAGGCATTCATTTGAAAAATAGGTTCTCGGTAAGAATGCATCCCTTGCCAAATGTCCTGCCAAAAAAACCCCTGAAGAAATCTCCGAAGAAATTCCTGCATAGAGGAGCTCCTCACACAACTCCTGGGTATCCCTAGACGAATCCCTAAAGAAATTTTCCCAGGCCCTGGCAGAGACACTCTGCAAAAATCTGTAGATGAATACCTAAAGAAATCTCAAAAACTAGTGGAGCAATCCCTGAAAATTATTTTAAGGAATATTTGGATCAGTCATTCAATAAATTCTTAGATCAATCTTGGAGAAACTCTTTGAGGAATACCTTTATCATTCTCTTTAGAAGTTCCTGGAGGAATACCTAGAGGATTTCTGAAAGAATTCTCGGAGAAGTCCCTGAAGAAATTCTCAGAAACTGCCCAAAGGAAATTCCGGAGAAATACTTAGGGAAAATTCCGTAAGAAATCATGGCGTGATCCTAAGAGGTATATTTGGAGAAATCCTAAGTGAGGTCCCTGGGGAAGTCTTAAAAAAATCTAGAGAGAAATTTCCGTAAACATTAAAAGAAAAACCTCGGTAGAGATCCCTGGAGATATTCCTACAGAAATGATATGAAAATCTCTGGGAGGACCCTTCGTGGAAGAATCCTCGGAGAAATCCCTACAAGGATTTCTTGTATTGATCCCTACAGGCATGCCTGGAGAAACTATAGCGAAATTTTTGTATGGACAAATGTCTACGAGGAAGGTTCTGAGATGATCAAATTTTGGTCTACTTGGTTTATAAGCAGCTCCAAAGTTCAACAGAGAGGAACAGTTCTTCACGACAAAAAAAAAAATGTTTGCGTTTCGTGTGGCTCCGTGAGGCTTCATGTACCGTGAGCCCTAGTATCAGACCCAGGGTTACAGGTGCTGTGAAACAATAACTTGTCGTTCGATGACACCAAGTTACTTCAGTTGGCGGGAGTTAAGTAGAGGAAACTGATAATGAATGAAAACATGGATCGTTGATTGGTGAGCTCGTTCCATACTAATATTAGTGCTTAAAGAAGTTTCTGCGGGATCGCTTCGAGAACCTCTGATTGAATCATTAAAACAATTCTAAGAAGAATCTCTGCAGAAATCCTGAACGAAATACTTGAAGGAACCTACCTATCTGGAGGAATTTCCGGAGGAATCCCTGGGAGAACACTTGGAGGAACTCGCGGATAAATTCCCGACGAAATTTCTGAAAGAGAATAACTTAGTGGAACTCTGGCAGACTTTCTACAGAAATCCTTAGAGGCATGCCCGGAGTATCCCCTTGAAGAAATCAACTAATTCATCGAATAGCCCAGAATCAAGACTTACTTTAATACTTTTATGAAGACGAAATACTTCTATGTAGTCTGAATGTTGAGGTACAGACGATTAGAATTTTCAAGACTCCTTATCTCTTTCTAGTGGATAGATGCAGAATCAATAAGTACATCATCGCCACCTAGTGAATGAATTAAGAATTAATACAGAATCAAATAGTTGATCACCAGATACCCCTTGATCTCCTGATCTATTTTGCCGAAGACGAAAGTCTTCTATATGGGTCAAATTAAGATGCTGAAATTTTGCCATTTCTAAAACTCATTGGCGACACCAAACGGGTAGAAACACAATCTTCTAGCCCTGGATGTCATGACCAACTTAGCCGAAGACTCCGCACGCACTCAACCAAAGAAACGTTACAACCCTGAAGATACCTACTAGTATTCCAACATATTGCATTTCTCCTTGGTGATCGCAAAAGTCGCTGATCTCAAAATTGAACCAAAGATTCAGGATCCGTTTTTTTCGGTATTAGCATGGCAGCCATTATGACGGCCATCTTTGGATTCCATTTGCGGCGGCTCCGTAAGGCCACAGGCACCATGAGCCCTAAAATGAGGTTAACAATGTTATGGAACATTTACTCAGGCGATAGCTGGTCATCAAATAACACCAAATTACTTCTGTTTCCTCAGTAAGGTAGCGGAAGCTAACGATAAATCAACACATATACCGGTGATTGGTGAGCTCGTTCCACTTTGTAAAAAAAAACATAGAGAACCAAAGACGCGACAAAACAAATGTTTTCGATTTGCTGTGGCTTTACATCACCACCACCACAACACCAACATTGTTTTATTAACAGAAATAGGTAAAGAAAGCTGACGATGGATCATGTTATGGATCGGAGTTTGGTGAGCTCGTTCCATATTATTATTATGATAGCCCAAATCAGTATTTGCGAAGTTGCTGAAGCAAATTATTGGTTAGAAGTAAGTCACAGTGGCTTCTGCGCATCCAAAACCTGCGCTTCTGTGACTCTTCTGTGACATACGTGTTGCTTGGGAAAGAAGGTCAAAAACAGCAAAAGGTTTGGTTTTGAACATGGCCATGTCGAGCTACCCAGCTCACTGAAACTTTCCCATTACTATAAATGACGATAAAAAACCGAGCCAATGAAACATAATCGCAATCAACACCGAAATCAGCCCCAAACAAATTGCTTGTCCACTTTTCTCTTTTCCAGTATCGATCGATTTCACCTCTTTTTCAGTTTTTGACCGGTAACGACCCCGAAACGATCCGATGTTTCCCAGCCAGCGCAGCGCGGCAACCAACGGCAGTAATGTTAAGGCCATAATAATTAACTTTTGGCAACTCTCACCTGTAACCTTTACCACTTGCCGTTGCTGGTTGCTGCTGCCATTGCACTGCGCTGTCTGACACATTGGCCCAGGGGTTGCGGCGATTTATCGCCTGCCTGCCTGCCATCCATGTGAGATGGTGGCAGTAGGTAGGTAGTAGCCTTTCAATATATGGAAGGAACTTGTACGAGAGCGAAATATGCTTCGTTGGCACGAATGCACTTTGCGTCGCTACCACGACCACCTCTCGCTATCCGCGCGAGCCCAAAGCGAGCAAACAGCCGGTCGGATACCAAAACACGACACCCAACAAGTCATAATAATTGCACGGAATTTATGTTGCATGCGAAATTTATTTTTAAACATATGTGATGAATTATTCAGCGCACACTGAACTGAACTACCACCAGACCCCCGAGATCCAGGCGACACGACATCGGTCGGTCGGTCGGTCAGCACAAAAACAAGTACAGAAACGAGTGATCAGCAGAAGGAAAAAAAAAAACTTGGCGGAAAATTATATAAATGTTTTCGTTTTACCTTCGTCATTACACGCAAAACTTTCCCGCTCGGCTACCCTGCCGCCACTTGCGCTGCCTTTGGCGATGATAAAAATTTTACTTTTATTTAAGTTTGCTGATGCCGGAGGAGCACACAGAAGCCATCTGGTGCCGCCAGTCGAAAAGAGATGCACGTAAAGTGCAATTTGTGCGGTTTTTCGCTACTTTTCCGAGGCGCTGCTTGAGGGGTCTTCCTGAATGGATGTGAGTTCAACACAATAGATTTTTTATGAATTTAAGCGGCTCCGTAATGCCTCAAAATTCGTGAGCCCTATCAGGATCAGATGAAGATTATGGAACAATACGTTGATGCCCAATGACCCTTACGTTTTCTTACACAGCATGGTATGGGACGAAGAGACTTATGATGGGTGCAAGTATGGATTATAGATGGGTGAGCTCGTTCCATACTATTATTATCGAACTGTGTTTTGGTACCAAAATTGATCAATCCATTCTCAGTAGCGACACAATTTCATTTGAAGTGAAAAGCACTGGGCTAAGGGTTCAACTAGAGTTATTTGAGAAACTTGGTGAGCTCGTTCCATGTTATTCTATTTTTTCAATGGTTTCTAATTAATCTATTGCTGTTGGAATCCGATTCTACTGAAAGAATTTCAAGAAAATTCGTTCATTTCACATCTGGACAAAACTCAAAGAGCAGCTCAAACCAATTCCGACAACAAATTGCCACTAAATTCTTTCACGTCGGGCAAAAAGCTGTCACCGCTCGAGAGTGACAAATCACTCGTTCACGTTCACATTTGCTCTGCTGCCGAGTGTGTCTTGCAAAGCCGAAAAATCACTCTCTAACCCTCTGCTTTGGGGTCGTACCTATGGGATGTGAGTTCAATACAGTAGAGAAATTGTTTACGAATTAAAACGGCCCCGTAATGCATCAAAAACCTTGAGCCCTATGAAGATCAGATGAAGAAGATTATGGAACAATACGTTGATGGCCAATGACCCTTACGTTTTCTTACACATCATGGTATGGGACGAAGAGACTTATGATGGGTGCAAGGATGGATTATACATTGGTGAGCTCGTTCCATACTATTATTATTGAATTGTGTTTTGATACCAAAATTGATCGATCCATCTTCAGTAGCGTCACAATTTCATTTGAAGTGAAAATAAACCAATGCTAAGGCTTCAACTGGAGCTGTGTGAGAAACATGGTGAGATCGTTCCATGTTATTCTATTTTTTCCAATGATTTCTAGTTAATCTATTGCTGTTAAAATCCGATTCCACTGAAAGAATTTCAGAAGCCATCTGGTGCCGCCACCCGAAAAGGGATGCACGGAAAGTGCAATTTGTACGGTTTTTCGCTACTTTTCCGAGGCGCTGCTTTAGGGGTATAACTGAATGGATGTAAGTTCAACTTAATAGATTTTTTTTAAGAATTGAAGCGGCTCCGTATTGCCTCAAACATCGTGAGCCCTATAAGGATCAGATGAAGAAAGTTATGGAACAATAATTTGTCGCCAAATGACCCTTACGTCTGCCTACAAAGCAAGGTATGTAATGAAAAAACTGATGATGGATGAATGGATGGATTATAGATGGGTGAGCTCGTTCCATGCTATTATTATTGAATTGTGTTTTGATACCAAAATTGATCGATCCATCTTCAGTAGCGTCACAATTTCATTTGAAGTGAAAATAAACCAGTGCTGAGGGTTCAACTGGTGTTTTTTGAGAAACTTGGTGAGCTCGTTCCATGTTATTCTTTTTTTTTCAAAGATTTCTAGTTAATCTATTGCTGTTGAAATCCGATTCTACTGAAAGAATTTCAGAAGACGTCTGGTGTCGCCACCCGAAAAGAGATGCACGGAAAGTGCAATTTGTGCGGTTTTTAGATACTTTTCCGGTAACCCTCTGCTTTGGGTTTGTACTTATGGCATGTAAGTTCAAAACAGTAGAGAAATTGTTTACGGATTGAAGCGGCTCCGTAATGCTTCAAAAACCTTGAGCCCTATAAGCATCATATGAAGATTATGGAACAATACGCTGATGCTCAATGACCCTTACGTTTTCTTACACAGCATGGTATGGGACGAAGAGACTTATGATGGGTGCAAGTATGGATTATAGATTGGTGAGCTCGTTCCATTCTATTATTATTTAATTGTGTTTTGCTACCAAAATTAATCGATCCATTCTCAGTAGCGATACAAACTTAATTTGAAGTAAAAATGATCCACAGCAAAGGGTTCAACTGGAGTTGTTTGAGAAACTTGGTGAGCTCGTTCCATGTTATTCTATTTTTTCAATGATTTCTAATTAATCTATTGCTGTTGATATCCGATTCTACTGAAAAAATTTCAGAAGACATCTGGTGCCGCCATCCGAAAACAGATGCACGGAAAGTGCAATTTGTGCGGTTTTTCGCTACATTTCCGCTAACCCTCTGCCTTGGGGTCGTACCTATGGAATGTGCGTTCAATACAGTAGAGAAATTGTTTACGAATTAAAGCGGCTCCGTAATGCCTCAAAAACCTTGAGCCCTATAAGGATCAGATGAAGAATATTATGGAACAATATATTGCTGCGCAATGAACCTTACGTTTTCTTACACAGCATGGTATGGGACGAAGAGACTTATGATGGGTGCAAGTATGGATAATAGATGGGTGAGCTCGTTCCATACTATTATTATTGAATTGTGTTTTGATACCAAAATTGATCGATCGATTCTCAGTAGCGTCACAATATTATTTGAAGTGAAAATGATCCAGTGCTAAGGGTTCAACTGGAGTTAGTTGAGAAACTTGGTGAGCTCATTCCATGTTATTCTTTTTTTTCATAGATTTCTAGTTAATCTATTGCTGTTGAAATCCGATTCTACTGAAAGAATTTCAGAAGCCATCTGGTGCCGCCACCCGAAAAGAGATGCACGGAAAGTGCAATTTGTGCGGTTTTTGCTACTTTTCCGCTAACTCTCTGACTTGGGGTCGTACTTATGGGATGTAACTTCAAAACAGTAGAGAAATTGTTTACAAATTGAAGCGGCTCCGTAATGCTTCAAAAACCTTGAGCCCTATAAGCATCAGATGAAGATTATGGAACAATACGTTGATGCCCAATGACCCTTACGTTTTCTTACACAGCTTGGTGAGGGACGAAGAGACTTATGATGGGTGCAAGTATGGATTATAGATTGGTGAGCTCGTTCCATACTATTATTATTGAATTGTGTTTTGATACCAAAATTGATCGATCGATTCTCAGTAGCGTCACAATTTTATTTGAAGCGGAAAGTGCAATTTGTGCGGTTTTTCGCTAAATTTCCGCTAACCCTCTGCTTTGGGGTCGTACCTATGGGATGTGCGTTCAATACAGTAGAGAAATTGTTTACGAATTAAAGCGGCTCCGTAATGCCTCAAAAACCTTGAGCTCTATAAGGATCAGATGAAGAAGATTATGGAACAATACATTGCTGCCCAATGACCCTTACGTTTTCTTACACAGCTTGATGAGGGACGAAGAGACTTATGATGAGTGCAAGTATGGATTATAGATGGGTGAGCTCGTTCCATACTATTATTATTGAATTGTGTTTTGATACCAAAATAGATCGATCGATTCTCAGTAGCGTCACAATTTTATTTGAAGCGGAAAGTGCAATTTGTGCGGTTTTTCGTTACTTTTCCGCTAACCCTCTGCTTTGGGGTCATAACTATGGGATGTGAGATCAACACAGTAAAGAAATTGTTTACGAATTGAAGCGGCTCCGTAATGCCTCAACAACCTTGAGCCCTATAAGGATCAGATGAAGATGATTATGGAACGATACTTTGATGCCCAATGACCCTTACGTTTTGTTACACATCATGGTGTTTGACGAAGAGACTTATGATGCGTGCAAGGATGGATTATAGATTGGTGAGCTCGTTCCATACTGTTATTAATAATTTGTGTTTTGATACCAAAATTGATCAATCCATTCTCAGTAGCGTCACTATTTCATTTGAAGTGAAAATGATCCAATGCTAAGGGTTCAACTGTAGTTATTTGAGAAACTTGGTGAGCTCGTTCCATGTTATTCTATTTTTTCAATGGTTTCTAATTAATCTATTGCTGTTGAAATCCGATTCTACTGAAAGAATTTCAAAAAAATTCGTTCATTTCACATCTGGACAAAGCTCAAAGAGCAGCTCAAACCAATTCCGACAACAATTTACCACTAAATTCTTTCACGTCGGGCAAAAAGCTGTCACCGCTCGAGAGTGACAAATCACTCGTTCACGTTCACATTTGCTCTGCTGCTGAGTGTGTCTTGCAAAGCCGAAAAATCACTCTCAACAGCGCGTTCGCCCCTTTTGTGTTGGCACGAGACACTTCACCACACAACGGTTCGGTAACAACGATTGACAGCTGAAGTGTAGTAGCAAATTGTCGCCTCGTTGCTCCGGACTCCGTCCGTCCGTCTGTTCGTCCGCCTGTTCGCCAGTCCGCCACGATGAAGCGTAGCGAAGCGAACCAGATTTGAAACAATCTCTCATAAATCATTTCAACGCGCTTGACTGCTGCTCTGCTCGCTCATACTGGTTTGCTTGCCTGGCTCACTACACTACACTGCCTGGCTGACTGACTGACTGCCCTCGGCAGTATGTGGCAGCAGCGCGGAAAGTGGCAATAAAATGAAATAAAATCAAGCGGAAAATAAACATGCTGCTGATCCCCGGACACGATGCGAAGAGAGAGGAGGAATGACGACAAGCTTGCACGTACCTCCCCACATTGAAACCGTATCGCACCCGTTCGGTGAGCCTCTTCGGAATCTCTGCGGAAAGGTGTGCAATAAAAATATTAATTTCAATCCCAAACTGACATATAGCTGTCATCACACTCGAACTGATACCTTCACCGATGACCGACCACCATGCTTAAGGCAAGGGAAGGAAGGGCCGTCAATAGGAAAAAGCTCTCGTCCATCTCAGAGCACTACTCGGTCGGTCGAGTTGAGTTGAATGGCGATGCAATCAAGCAGCGTTGGCGTTGTTGGACAAGTCAACAAGTGTGTCAAGATGGAGAATCCCTCCTCCTCCTCTTGAGGAAAGCTTCAGTTGAAGAGGCACTACTTCAAGGCTACACACTACTGGTACTAATGCTAGAGTCTGACAAGGGCGATTTGATTCAATTGAACGAGTGGATTGATTTCTTGCACTTGACAAGCACAAGGAGCAGAAGCTCTCTGTCCTTGGGTTTACAGCCCTCGTGATTTCCATTGATCGAGAGGGTGTTTCCTGTAGATGAAGCAGTTTGGTTGAGATCTATGTCTAGATAAGAAAATTACCTGATGGATCATGAGTTTAAAAATGATTGTTTTTAATCGAGCTATTAGAATTCACAATTGCAAGGTTTTCGCAAAAAAAAAACAACAGTAGCATGAAACGAGCTCACCAATTTATATGCGAATGCGAATGCGACCTCGATGGTCCAAACACGTTCGACCAAATGGACAGATGGTCAAAAGACATTCGGTTGAAGCATTCCATTCAGGATCAGACAAAAAATGCATCAAAGTGCTCTGCCATCCAATAACATGGAACGAGCTCACCAAATTTCGATCCATATCTGGATTCATCGTCTGTTTCCTCTACCTAATTCTGTTAACAGAAGGATTTTATGAGAGGATTTTGAACAGAATCCTGAGAGGATTTTGAACAGAATCCTGAGAGGATTCTCGTCAGAATCCTGAGAGGATTCTCGTCAGAATCCTGAGAGGATTCTCGTCAGAATCCTGAGAGGACTCTGGACAGAACCCTGAGAGGATTCTCGACAGAATCCTGAGAGGATTCTCGACAGAATCTTGACGGGATTCTCAACAGAATCCTGACGGGATTCTCAACAGAATCCTGACGGGATTCTCAACAGAATCCTGACGGGATTCTCAACAGAATCCTGACGGGATTCTCAACAGAATCCTGACGGGATTCTCAACAGAATCCTGACGGGATTCTCAACGGAATCCTGACGGGATTCTCAACAGAATCCTGACGGGATTCTCAACAGAATCCTGACGGGATTCTCAACAGAATCCTGACGGGATTCTCAACAGAATCCTGACGGGATTCTCAACGGAATCCTGACGGGATTCTCAGCAGAATCCTGACGGGATTCTCAGCAGAATCCTGACGGGATTCTCGTCAGAATCCTGACGGGATTCTCAAAAGAATCCTGACGGGATTCTCAACAGAATCCTGAAGGGATTCTCAACAGAATCCTGACGGGATTCTCAACAGAATCCTGACGGGATTCTCAACAGAATCCTGACGGGATTCTCAACAGAATCCTGACGGGATTCTCAACAGAATCGTCAGAATCCTGAGAGGACTCTGGACAGAACCCTGAGAGGATTCTCGACAGAATCCTGAGGGGATTCTCAACAAATCCTGAGAGGATTCTCAACAGAATCCTGAGAGGATTCCCAACGGAATCCTGAAAGGATTCTCAACAGAATCCTGAAAGGATTCTCAACAGAATCCTGAAAAGATTCTCAACAGAATCCTGAGAGGGATTCTCAACAGAATCCTGTGAGGGATTCTCAACAGAATCCTGAGAGGATTCTCAGCAGAATCCTGAGAGGATTCTCGTCAGAATCCTGAGAGGATTCTCGATCCTGAGAGGATTCTCGTCAGAATCCTGAGAGGATTCTCGTCAGAATCCTGAGAGGATTCTCGTCAGAATCCTGAGAGGATTCTCGTCAGAATCCTGAGAGGATTCTCGTCAGAATCCTGAGAGGATTCTCGTCAGAATCCTGAGAGGATTCTCGTCAGAATCCTGAGAGGATTCTCGTCAGAATCCTGAGAGGATTCTCGTCAGAATCCTGAGAGGATTCTCGTCAGAATCTTGAGAGGATTCTCGTCAGAATCCTGAGAGGATTCTCGTCAGAATCCTGAGAGGATTCTCGCCAGAATCCTGAGAGGATTCTCGCCAGAATCCTGAGAGGATTCTCGCCAGAATCCTGAGAGGATTCTCGCCAGAATCCTGAGAGGATTCTCGCCAGAATCCTGAGAGGATTCTCGCCAGAATCCTGAGAGGATTCTCGCCAGAATCCTGAGAGGATTCTCGCCAGAATCCTGAGAGGATTCTCGCCAGAATCCTGAGAGGATTCTCGCCAGAATCCTGAGAGGATTCTCGACAGAATCCTGAATGGATTCTCGACAGAATCCTGAAAGGATTCTCGACAGAATCCTGAAAGGATTCTCGACAGAATCCTGAGAGGATTCTCGCCAGAATCCTGAGAGGATTCTCGACAGATTTAAGGGATTCTCGACAGAATCCTGAAAGGATTCTCGACAGAATCCTGAGAGGATTCTCGACAGAATCCTGAGAGGATTCTCGACAGAATCCTGAGAGGATTCTCGACAGAATCCTGAGAGGATTCTCGACAGAATCCTGAGAGGATTCTCGACAGAATCCGGAGAGGATTTTCGACAGAATCCGGAGAGGATGCTCGACAGAATCCGGAGAGGATTCTCGACAGAATCCTGAGAGGATTCTCGACAGAATCCTGAATGGATTCTCGACAGAATCCTGAAAGGATTCTCGACAGAATCCTGAGAGAATTCTCGTCAGAATCCTTAGAGGATTCTCGTCAGAATCCTTAGAGGATTCTCGTCAGAATCCTTAGAGGATTCTCGTCAGAGTCCTTAGAGGATTCTCGTCAGAATCCTTACAGGATTCTCTCGTCAGAATCCTTACAGGATTCTCGTCAGAATCCTTAGCGGATTCTCGTCAGAATCCTGAGAGAATTCTCGACAGAATCCTGAGAGGATTCTCGACAGAATCCTGAGAGGATTCTCATCAGAATCCTGAGAGAATTATCATCAGAAATTCAGAAATCAGAATCATCTGAAAGGATTCTTGACAGAATCCTGAAAGGATTCTTGACAGAATCCTGATAGGATTCTCATCAGAATCCAGAGAGGATTCTCGACAGAATCCTGAGAGGATTCTCGACAGAATCCTGAGAGGATTTTCGACAGAATCCTGAGAGGATTCTCGACAGAATCCTGAGAGGATTCTCGACATAATCCTGAGAGGATTATCGACAGAATCCTGAGAGGATTCTCAACATAATCCTGATAGGATTCTCAACAGAATCCTGAGAGGATTCTCGACAGAATCCTGAGAGGATTCTTGACAGAATCCTGAGAGGATTCTCGACAGAATCCTGAGAGGATTCTCGACAGAATCCTGAGAGGATTCTCGACAGAATCCTGAGAGGATTCTCGACAAAATCCTGAGAGGATTCTCGTCAGAATCCTTAGAGGATTCTCGTCAGAATCCTTAGAGGATTCTCGTCAGAATCCTTAGAGGATTCTCGTCAGAATCCTTAGAGGATTCTCGTCAGAATCCTTAGAGGATTCTCGTCAGAGTCCTTAGAGGATTCTCGTCAGAATCCTTACAGGATTCTCGTCAGAATCCTTAGAGGATTCTCGTCAGAATCCTTAGAGGATTCTCGTCAGAATCCTTAGAGGATTGTCGTCAGAGTCCTTAGAGGATTCTCGTCAGAATCCTTACAGGATTCTCGTCAGAATCCTTAGCGGATTCTCGTCAGAATCCTGAGAGAATTCTCGACAGAATCCTGAGTGGATTCTCGACAGAATCCTGAGAGGATTCTCGACAGAATTCTGAGAGTATTCTCGACAGAATCCTGAGAGGATTTTCGACAGAATTCTGAGAGGATTTTCGACAGAATCCTGAGAGGATTCTCGACAGAATCCTGAGAGGATTCTCGACAGAATCCTGAGAGGATTCTCGACAGAATCCTGAGAGGATTCTCAACAGAACCCTGAGAGGATTCTCGACAGAATCCTGAGAGGATTCTCGACAGAATCCTGAGAGGATTCTCGACAGAATCCTGAAATGATTCTTTGCAGAATCCTGAGAATTTTGTCAGAATCCAGAGAGGTTTCTGAGCAGAATTCTGAGATGATTCTGAGCAGAATCTCAAGAGGTTTCTGAGTTGAATCGTGAGAGATTTCTGAGAAGAATTCTGAATTTTTTTTTTTTTGCAGAATCCTGAATAGATTCTTTGAAGAATCCTGACAGGATTCCGAACAGAATCTTCAGAATTCTGAGCAGACTCATGCGAGGATTCTGAGCAGAATTTTTAGATGATGCTCAGAATCCTGAGAGGATTTCCGAGTTGAATCGTGAGAGGACTCTGAGCAGAATCCCGAAACTACTGCGAGGATTACTTTCATCGGTGCTGGTTTAGATCACTAAATTAACCATAGCTCGGGAACGTCTGAGCCGGTCTCAACCATGTTCAATAGCTAACAATGCGGTAAAATTTCTGTTACATTCGTGCCTAAATCTTCAAAATCGGTCAATGTGAAGTACCTGAATATTAAATGGCTTTTTTGTGTGCACAGACATACGTACACACATACACACGCACATACAGACATCATCTAAATTAGTCGAACTGAGTTTACCACATAAAGACCGCTAGATACGTCTGAAATTGAAGTTAAGAATCTAGATGAATTGTAGAAGAAAATTCCAACATTACGTGGTGGTGAGCTCGTTGCATGTTAAACTTTTTTTTTATTTGGTCAATATCAGTTACACTGAGATAAAAAGTTGTTGTAGTTCTTTGTGATAATTAAATAGAATTGTAAACGCAAAAAAAATCTGTTCCGTAGTAATAACCACAGAATGATCGCAAATATTCAATAAATTATACTCCACTTCTCGTATCTTTGCCGCCTTTCTTCCTCCTGAAAACGCTTCATCAAACCACACTTCCAACTTGCCAGCACAATGTAATGGAGCAGCTACGTCCACCGGTGTGAGGCAGGCTATTACATAATCTTTTATTTACGAACGGACTCAACGACGACGGGTAAGCCGAACCAAAGTGAGAGTAGATCTACCAGCTAGTTGCAGATAGCAGCTGCCCAACCAACTAACCAACCAACGGACAGAAAACCAACTCGAACGGAGTCGAGTTTGGTTGCACGCCGCTAGGATAAAATATATTTTTCAACTCCATAGTTCCGAGTATCTTCGAACGGGGATTCAGCTTCAGCCAGGATGGTTAGGGAGGCAGGTACGCGACGGCGACGGTGGAATGATGAATAGCTCCGACGACTGAACCCTTCCAACCCGCGTGAGTCAACCACGTTCGAGATTTCTCCGCTTGGAAAAAAGAGGAACTAGGGATGTCACAGTTTCTGAATTAATAATCGATTACAGCCTTCATGTCGATCAATCGACTTTCATTGTCGACAGTGAATGTCGGACGACAGATTGACAGTCGATTGCTCAGAAATTGATTTTGACATCCCTAATCCTTCTCCCTGAATGGCAAAAGAGACTCCGGTCGAATTCAGTTCAGAATAGGTAAGGGAAGGGAAAGCGAAGTGCAGTGCCGTGCTGCAGTAGAAGCAGCAGTAGCAAAACCAATGAATGTGTAACTGAATTATGGTTTCGAAATGAACTCGGCGCTAAAATTGTTTTCACACCTGGATTTCTCGCATCGTACCTATCGTATCTGTACCTAGTAGAGGCGCTTTGTTATTTTTGCGCGCTCGCCTTCGTTGTTGTGGTCAGCGATGATATGGGGTGCGCGCACATATTAAAATGAAATGGTATTTCGATTTTGTTTTTCGTAGCAATGGTGGAAACGAGATACAGTTTTTTTTTCGGAATGTCCGCAGGTTGTTTACACGGGTAATCGCATAGAAAGGAGCGGGTAAAACAATTGAGCGCGATCTAATTTGGGATTTTGTGCTTGTTTTGGCGCTTCAATGTCGACTCTTAAAAACTTGGTCGAATATCACGCTTTGTTTAGCTAAATTCTATCAGAAATAAAGGATGTACACGAGGAAACTTCAGCTGTGCCATTTATTCAAATAGATAAATAGATTAAAATTACTTTTAAATATTAAAATCTGCTATATCTAAGGGTTAAGATTCACATTCGGCTCCGTAAAGATTCATTTCCGCCTGAGCCTACCAAATAAATGTCTGATTTATGAAAGATTTACATATTACGCATGAAACAACAGAACATGTCTCCCAAATTCTGTAATATTACTTTGATTTTTTTATCGACATTGAGTCGACATTAACTCGAAGAATTCGATGGGATAAAAATTGGATTAAGCTTCAATTCATAATTTAAATTGTTTACACAGTGGACAGAAACTGATTCAAAATCGTGAGAAATCCCGTTCTTTTGGTTCAGTTTCTACTGAGCAAGTCCTGAGAAATCTAACAAGACTTGTGGCGATCAATGCACACATAGCTAAAAGTCGACATATACTCGCTATTCTTAATGCTTCAAATCAAATGCAAAAGTGTTTCTGTTGATATATTTTATATACTTTTACAGTATCATTCAACATGTAACGTACTGATTTCAATCATCTTCCGCAACTGTATGTCGACTTATATGGCCTTTGATTCCAATGTATTGCTAATAGTGATGATAAAACAGCATGTCAAAATAATTTTAGATGCCTGTGCAAGTATGCACTTAAGAAAATTTAAAAAAAAACTAGGCATTTCACTTTATGTCGACCTACGGTTTACCATGTTCGTCCTGTATACTTTTTGTCCATGCCCATTCATCACTGTTTTGGTTTTACTCAAGCATCTATATCCGATTGAGTTTTGAAAATTTCAGGTAATCGAATTTCAAGTTACTGACTGATCGTGTCTATGACGACTTATTTGGTATCTTACTTAATGGTTGTCGGTTCCTGTTTTTTTCTTGATTATTTAAGTAGCTCAGTGTGAGCTCAAAAATGAGAAGATAATTTTTCAAACGTTTTATTTCAACTCTATGTCGACTCGTTTAAGGTTCGCCTCTTCTTCGTCAAAATTAATTATCAGTTTAGTCCTTTCAAACTTAACTCGTTTTTTCAAAAGCTTTTTTTATGTCGAGTTCTATATCGGCTCCCGGAACCGTTTGGTTCTGATTATGATGTTCGTGCAAATTATCGCCTTCGTCACATTTATCAATTTCCTTACTTTTTGTAAAACTATGAAACAAATATTCTTTTTGATTTGCACTGCTCATGTCGACTAGTGGAATTATTCAAAGTTGTCATTATTAAAGTCATATTAATACTCTTAAGCTCAACTAATCGATAGACAAGTGACATCTCCAAACTTTTGGAAGACAATCATTTGAATTTGCTCGACTTGTCTATGTCGACTGACGTAACTAATTAGGCTCAAGATTCCCTAGTTTTATCTATGGCTAAAGTTATTCACTCGTGTTAATCACTTTACATTACCTAATACCGACCCACTGAACAAAATGAAACATTTCACCTGTTTCAAGTACCTAATTTTTTTGAAAACTTGAGAGATTTGGTCTTGTTCCATTAATATAATATAAAAAGTCGATATTTTCATTACCTTAAAAAAAATTCTTCAAGTTTATCTTCTCATAGCTCCATCTCAACGTATGGGATCCATGTCGACTTTATCGGTTTCTCCTCTCAATTCAAAACGAAAAAAAGAGCTTAGTTGGATACTTCTCTTTACGTATCGTAGTCCTACGTCAACTGTTTAGGTAACTCTTGGTACCCGTAGAAGTCTTTTTATCGGAAATATTATCGTGCCTGACTTGCTTACCTGTCTGAAGGTAACGTTGAATATTGTTTAAAAAAAAATGGAAAACAAGTGTAATTAGGTTAGGATTAACAGAACTTAAAGGTCACTCAATTTTTCACTTAAGTACGGTGACGAATTATCTTTGTAAGATGTTAAAATTCACAACAACAAAGTAAAAATATGCCCAGAGAAAAAAAAATCTATTGAAAGCATTGAGTTTCAAGGGGTTAGCGGGCGTTCTATAGGGATTCCATGGGGTTTTAGAGGGTTTTAGAGTTCCAGCGGTTTTCAGAGGGTTTCAGGTGCGTTTGAGGGGTAGGGATTTCAATGGGTGGTTCAGGTGGTTTCAATACGGGTTTCAAGGCATTTCAGGGATGCTGTTAAAGAGGTTTCCGGAATGTTTTAAAGGGATTTCAAGGTGTTTCAAGGCGTTTCGGGTGGTTTCAGCGTGATTTCGATGTAACTTCAGGGTGCTTTTTAAGGATGTGTTTCTGGAAGGCGTTTCAATGCGTATCAGGATGATTCAAGGAGTTTCAGGGGGTTTTAGGGGGCTTTAGAGGTAGTTTCTGATGTTTTATTACAGGTTACACGTTCTGATGTTTTTTAGGTTTCAGTAGACTACAAATAGTGTTCAAAGAGATAGTGAGATAGTAAGACGTTTAAGGGAATTTTTAAGTGTTTTTAGGGATTTCAGGGGTTTTTTGGTAGTTGCAGGGGCTTCTAAAAGAGTTTCAAAGTGTTTTAAGAGTTAAGGGTATTTAGGCATTTCAGTGAGTTGTAGGTTAATGGTTCAATGCATTTCAAGGCAGTTCAAGACGTTCAGTGGGTTTAATGGGGTATTGAGAGGTTTTCGAGATAGATTCTGTGGGGTCTTTGAGGATTTCAGGGGGCTTCGATATGGTTTTCGAGTGTTTTAGTGGAACACCGAAAGAGTCTCATTAGATTTCAGTGGTTTTTGAGGTTTAATGTAGTTTCTGAGGAGTTTGCAGCGGCTTTCTCATGGTCCCAGAAGGATTCAAGAGAGTTTCATGGTCTTTATACAAATATCGTTAGGACGTTTCAGGGTGTTCCAGGGCGTTTTGAGGGGATTCGAAGTGGTTTTCGAAGGTTTTAGGATGTTTCTAAGAGTGTTTCAAGAGGTTTTAAGGGTTATAAGAGGTTTCAGAGGGCTTCCAAGAGAGTGGTTTGAAGAGGAATATCAAGGCGATTCATGATGTGTCATGTGGTTTCAGAAAGTTTTAGGAGGGTCATGTGGTTTCCTTAAACTTTAGGATACTTGCAGGACCCAGGATCAGGAGATTTCAAAGGATGTTTCAGAGGGGTTTCATAACGTTTTAGGAAGTTTCTGAGCGATTTTTTGGAGTTTAATGGGGTTTCTGAAGAGTTTTCAGAGACTTCCAAATAAGTTTCAAGCGCTTTACCAAGAAGTTTTAGGTGGTTTCAAAGATTACAGGTAGTTTCAGGAAGGGTTTGGAAGTAATTTCGAGATGTTTCAGGAAGCTTTAAGGAGGTTCCAGAAATGTTTTATCTGGGTTTAAAGTTGAACCAAAACATCTCAGGTGGTTTCAGTGGGTTTCGACGAGAGAGCTTTCGTAACATGAATATTATTTGCAACAAAACCACAATTAACATTATTTTTTTCCTCCAATCAAAAAGTGCACTGACAAAATCAGCCAGAGCACAACCACCGCGAACGAGACACATTTATAGTGTAGTGACAACTGAACGTGCCCTTGGAAGGCCTCTGAAACCCCCTAGAATGCTCATGAAATTCTTTGAAATCTCCTGGGACTATCTGGAAATCGCCTGGAACTGGATTGTCACTGAAATCGGAAGAAAATATGACAGTTATGTAACGGTTTAGGTAATGCCAGTATTCAACAAGTGGATCATGGTTGCCTGATGGTTACCGCGATGGTAAACTCGACGAAAACGACGATTTGAATGGGTATTACCACTTGTTCTTTTATTAGCGTAGTCCTACGTCAACTCTCTTCATATAACTACGTAGGTCCCTGTACCGGTTTTGTTCAATTTTATTTAAATTTTTGTTAATCCGAAGCTACGTAAGCCTGTCTCAAAGGCAACATAAATACAACTCGCAGAAAAACTCGACGAAAACCCCAATTTGCATGAAAATTTTCGCCTCCAAACAACATCGTTCGCATCTAAAAGGGCACTGGCAAACCAGCTCAGAGCACAACCACCGCCGCGGCCGAGTCACACACATGTAGTGACTACGGCACGTGCCCTATCACGTCGTCGCGTTGACTACGCCTCGTTGTCATCGTCATCACCATCGTTTGGTTTGGTCGTTTGGACAGGCGCAGGCACAAGCAGAGCTCGCGCTCGACTTGTTACGGTTGTTGTTATCTCGAGACTGACATCTGCCTGCCGCATTTGGCTGACTGGTTGACTGACTGCTGGTAGGTAGAGCTATGTGGAGGAGCAGGAACCCTACGAAAATATGTTATAGCAATACTATAGATTATACTGAAGCGATACGATGTAGTATGTGACTATTTCTGCTTAAAAATGTAAAATAACAATACATCTTATGGTTTTTGTATAATTGGATGTTTATGAAATTGGTTTTCTCTGGAATAGACTGTGCTATTGCATTTTGACTGCTGGGAATGCTTCGTAAGATTCCAATAGATGTTTATGGTGGATACTGTATTTCAACCATAAAATAACATTATGACTTATGGTAATTCATAGTAATTGTATCGTAAGTGTTTTATTCACTAAAAGTACGCATTTTTGAAGAATTGTTACAAGGACAAATTTGTTTACGATTTGTGTAATGATAAATGAAATGTTTTTATGTGTTTGTAATGTTTTAACATTACTGTTATAACTATAAGTTGAATTGTTGTCTAAAAAAATGCTGTCGGAATATCACACCAAATGTGTTACATTCCCAGTGAAAATTTTCAAATAGGGAAGCCCACAAGTAACAGTAGCTGCTGCCCGAGAAACAAATGGAGGGCGAGATAAATACATGTTCATCAACACACAGGGCGAATCAGATCTATCATCATGTCGCGCGAGCAGAGCAGTGCCAGAGCGAAACAGTGAAGAGGCGCGCGCGATACCAATCAAAACACGTTCTATCTACACAGCGTGCGCACTCTCGTACATTCGAGATGATGGTATGGCCGTATGTACGGACATATCTACCTTCAAGTGACAACGAAGATGGTGGTATAATGGAGAGCGAGATAGGGGAAATGTAACGTCTCATGTTTGAACTGAGGATAGTAGTAACTGGATTTAAGGGAAATCTGGATGCAGTGATCGTGGCCGTTACCACAGTTTTAACGGTGAAACGATTGAATTTTTCACAGAAATTTACCGGAAATCCTCCCAGGAATTCACCGGAATTCCTCTCAGGAATTCACCGGAATTCCTCTCAGGAATTCACCGGAATTCCTCTCAGGAATTCACCGGAATTCCTCTCAGGAATTCACCGGAATTCCTCTCAGGAATTCACCGGAATTCCTCTCAGGAATTCACCGGAATTCCTCTCAGGAATTCACCGGAATTCCTCTCAGGAATTCACCGGAATTCCTCTCAGGAATTCACCGGAATTCCTCTCAGGAATTCACCGGAATTCCTCTCAGGAATTCACCGGAATTCCTCTCAGGAATTCACCGGAATTCCTCTCAGGAATTCACCGGAATTCCTCTCAGGAATTCACCGGAATTCCTCTCAGGAATTCACCGGAATTCCTCTCAGGAATTCACCGGAATTCCTCTCAGGAATTCACCGGAATTCCTCTCAGGAATTCACCGGAATTCCTCTCAGGAATTCACCGGAATTCCTCTCAGGAATTCACCGGAATTCCTCTCAGGAATTCCACCGGAATTCGTCTCAGGAATTCCACCGGAATTCGTCTCAGGAATTCCACCGGAATTCGTCTCAGGAATTCTACCGGAATTCGTCTCAGGAATTCACCGGTATTCCTCTCAGGAATTCACCGGAATTCCTCTCAGGAATTCACCAGAATTCCTCTCAGGAATTCACCGGAATTCCTCTCGGGAATTCACCGGAATTCCTCTCAGGAATTCACCGGAATTCCTCTCAGGAATTCCACCGGAATTCGTCTCAGGAATTCACCGGAATTCCTCTCAGGAATTCACCGGAATTCCTCTCAGGAATTCACCGGAATTCCTCTCAGGAATTCACCGGAATTCCTCTCAGGAATTCACCGGAATTCCTCTCAGGAATTCACCGGAATTCCTCTCAGGAATTCACCGGAATTCCTCTCAGGAATTCACCGGAATTCCTCTCAGGAATTCACCGGAATTCCTCTCAGGAATTCACCGGAATTCCTCTCAGGAATTCACCGGAATTCCTCTCAGGAATTCACCGGAATTCCTCTCAGGAATTCACCGGAATTCCTCTCAGGAATTCACCGGAATTCCTCTCAGGAATTCACCGGAATTCCTCTCAGGAATTCACCGGAATTCCTCTCAGGAATTCACCGGAATTCCTCTCAGGAATTCACCGGAATTCCTCTCAGGAATTCACCGGAATTCCTCTCAGGAATTCACCAGAATTCCTCTCAGGAATTCACCGGAATTCCTCTCAGGAATTCACCGGAATTCCTCTCAGGAATTCACCGTAATTTCTCTCAGGAATTCACCGGAATTCCTCTCAGGAATTCACCGGAATTCCTCTCAGTAATTCACCGGAATTCCTCTCAGGAATTCACCGGAATTCCTCTCAGGAATTCACCAGAATTCCTCTCAGGAATTCACCGGAATTCCTCTCAGGAATTCACCGGAATTCCTCTCAGGAATTCACCGGAATTCCTCTCAGAATTCACCGGAATTCCTCTCAGTAATTCATCGGAATTCCTCTCAGGAATTCATCGGAATTCCTCTCATGAATTTATCGGAATTCCTCTCAGGAATTCATCGGAATTCCTCTCAGGAATTCATCGGAATTCCTCTCAGGAATTCATCGGAATTCCTCTCAGGAATTTATCAGAATTCCTCTCTGGAATTCATCGGAATTGCTCTCAGGAATTCATCGGAATTGCTCTCAGGAATTCATCGGAATTCCTCTCAGGAATTCATCGGAATTCCTCTCAGGAATTCATCGGAATTCCTCTCAGGAATTCATCGGAATTCCTCTCAGGAATTCATCGGAATTTCTCTCAGGAATTCATCGGAATTCCTTTCAGTAATTCATCGGAATTCCTTCCAGAAATTCATCGGAATCGCTTTCAAGAATATATCGGAATTCCTCTCAGGAATTCATCGGAATTCCTCTCAGGAATGCCTCTCAGGAATTCATCGGAATTCCTCTCAGGAATGCCTCTCAGGAATTCATCGGAATTCCTCTCAGGAATTCATCTGAATTCCTCTCAGGAATTCACCGGAATTCCTCTCAGGAATTCACCGGAATTCCTCTCAGGAATTCACCGGAATTCCTCTCAGGAATTCATCGGAATTCCTCTCAGGAATTCATCGGAATTCCTCTCAGGAATTCATCGGAATTCCTCTCAGGAATTCATCGGAATTCCGCTCAGGAATTCATCGGAATTCCTCTCAGGAATTCATCGGAATTTCTCTTAGGATTTCACCTGAATTTCTCTCAGACATTCATTGGAATTCCTGTCAGGAAGTCACCAGAATTCCTCTCAGGAATTCATCGTAATTTCTCTTAGGAATTCATCGTAATTTCTCTTAGGAATTCACTGGAATTCCTCTCAGGAACTTACCGAAATTCCTCTCATGAATGCACCTGAATTCCTCTCAGAAATTTACCGGAACTCCTCTCAGGAATTCACCGGAATCTCTCTCAGGAATTCACCGGAATTCCTCTAAGGAATTCACCGGAATTCCTCTCAGGAATTCCTCTCAGGAATTCACCGGAATTCCTCCCAGGAATTCATCGGAATTTCTCTCAGGAATTCATTCCTCGCAGAAACTCACCGGAATTCCTCTCAGAAATTCACTAACCTGGACTAAAAATATCGTTAATGAAGACCATTTTTTGCCATAATTTATTACCACAGTTTAAATCATCCTGAGGATTACGCGTTAAATACTAATATAATATTTACCTTCTCTCTCTTTCTTTCCAGGTGAGTGTCGCGTGCTGTATACATTCCTCTGGCACCTTTTCATGACAGTTTTCATTGACGAACGTTTCATAACTACGAGTTAAAGCTTGGAAGATTACCTGTATGCTTGTTGTATAATAGTGACCATTGATGTACCGTTTCACTTTGAAAATTGGTTTCTAGATTCTCTTTTTAGCTTCGGGTGATATTGCTGAACGATCCGAGGAAGTTTCCGGAAAAATCTTTCGTGTGATTTTCGGTGAAATTCTTCTCTTATTTTCTCTAAAGTTCTTTTATTTTTCTGGAACTTTCTAAAGCACTTTTTACAATTTTATTGATGAAATGTTAAAAGTTTCTTTCACTGTCGAGTGACATTTCCAGTAAAATGTTGGTTAAAACTTGTGGAGTAAATGGAAAAAGTCCTAGAATTACTTGAAAAATGTTACCACATCAACTTTTAGTACGATTTCTAGGGAAACAGCATTTGTTTTAAGTGGATTAGGAAAACGGAAGATAACCCAAATGATCTTTGTATAGTTTCAAGCCACATCATTAGAAAGTCTGTTCTGAACCCAATTCTGGGGATAGTTTCAGCTTGATTACCTTGATAGTTTTGTAAAACAAGAACGAATTATCACAAATTTCAAGGCAATATTGGATGATTACGTTAATAATCCATGTATGGTTGTTTGGCATCTCTTATGAAATTTGTTATTATGAAACCATTTTAAGTTAAAGGTGAACAATTAGTGTATACTCTGATTCTCTGCAGGATATATTGCACCGAAAGAAATCATGACGTTGGCCACGTCCTTGCAACAGTTGTTATTAGCTAACAATAGATGATTCAATAGTTTTCAACACTTGTTACTTCTATTGTTTTTTCAAATCATCTGATTTATCAAACTTTGGCCACGTACCATTGAATATGTTCAGAAATCATTCCATAATCCAGGTCAAAACAAAGAAGCAAATCAAAAGTTGTCGGAAACTTTTGTGGCATCGATAGACCACTGATTTGTAGAAAGTGTTGGAAGATTACGTGAATGATACATGTATGGTTCATGAGGAATGCAGGAGTTTTAGTTGATGGCAAACAGTTTTTGTATACTCCATGACTTAAGGCATATTGCAGGACGTAATACACTGTTTACAGGACGTTGGCCACGTCCTTGCAACTCCTTTTGATAGTAGACAAGAATACATTTAATTGCTTTTTAACCGTTTTTACAATTATTATAATTTTAACTGCTTTGACCACGTCCTTGCGGCTAATCATATTCATAAAAACATCAAAGTCGCTTCACAATCCAAATCCAAACAAGAAGCAATCGAAAACTTGTCGGAACCATCATAAACCGGACTGGCTACCCGCGATTGACCGCCTAATCCACCTCAAACGACCATGTCTAAGCTCGTAAAAAATCGCAATTTAATGATCGTGTGTAGGCCGTCGTCATCGACGAACTGAAGACGTTAACGGTGACTTCGAGGCAAGTAGATGGCATGAAAATGGATTTGTCGTCGTATCGTGTATCGCATCGCATCAATGATGTTGATGATGGTGGCTAGCGCGCTCGCGGAAGGTGGCTGGCGCGTGCTACGACGACATTTGCGTTCCCGACGTTAAAGAGACGTTAGACGGGATGGGGGGAGTGCGATGCGGTGGAAGAGGCACATGATTATGGTTATGATGATGTCGTTTAAGGATTATTTACAGCGATCGTACATGCGCTAGCTGTAGTCACTGCAGGCAGGGCCCACTCACTACGACGGTGCTGCATTGCATAAGCGGTTGTCGCGGTAATTAAAAGCCATGTTATTGAGAACGGGCCCGCTGGGCGGTCTTCGAACCTGGAGGAGAAATTTATCTCATCTTGTGAGAAGGGAGACGCAAACCGGCGTTAAACTGGCGATCAAAATTTATGGCAATGTGAAAAAAAAACATCCTGTCTGGATTACATGGGAATTTTCATAAAAACCATAAATAGAATGTTATCACAATCTTCAATTGTTATTCACAATGAAACTCGTCGTTTCCTACTCAAAAATTCGATAAGTTTATCACAAATCTCTTAATTCGATCTTACTTCTATACTCCTTCCGGAACCGTTTTGGTTATCGTTATTATATTAACATAAATCTTTTAATGCTTATGTAAAAATCTTGCAGATGTTCTAACAAGCTGTTCTGAAATAAATAAATGTTTTTTTTTTGGATTTTTGCCTTGAAACCATAAGAGGACTATACACATAATCATCCAATACTTCTTTTCATACTCCGCAAAGATAACTGAGGTTGTTTTGTCAAACGTCTTTAGAATATCTATAATATGCATTACCAGTGTTTTTGTTTTAAATCTTCAAATTTCGCAAATCATACCATAAGCTGAATCTTCCAAGAAGCTTGAAAAAGCTTCTAGATATTCACTTTTTTCTTTATTCTAAAATCTGTTTGATTCAGTAACTTTTAAACGCTTTTGTTTAGATTCCTGCAATAGGTGTATCAATCTTTGCTATCCAAAGTATATGTCACATAACCATATAAGGATTGCTGATGTTATCTTCCAATATTTGAGTTTGTATGATTCACACATATTCTATTCATGTTTGAAGGTTTTTACTAACTAATTCACTAATTTCAATTTGGAAGTGAGTTTAAGCTTCCAGAACGTCAAAATGTGAATCAAGGACGATTCGGTGAATCTTCCAATGATTTCATTTATCGTCAAGCACTGTTATTCTATCATCATAGCGATTGAAAGCTAGTTGAAACCACCTCCTTCGATTACTCTGTCATCTCGCTTTCATA
>NW_026917418.1:0-25000 GCF_035046485.1 Aedes albopictus
GGTTCTAGTTCTAAATAGTGTTTTATGTTGATTAGTAAATGCATTAGTATTTGTATTAGTAAATCTAGCCTGCTCGACGATGACCTGGTTGATTGTATGTTCACTCCACATTGAAAAGGGGGATGGGAATCAATATTTCCAACGTTATTGAGGCGAACTATACAAAAACGATAACATATATAGTAAATTGCCTTATTCTATATTTCTGTATCTCAGAATTCTTGCTACATAGAAGATTTATGTGTTCGGAGCAGTTGCTCAGGACACCAAGGGCTGTTCGATTATAAGCTGATTGCCTCTGGATTAATCCGCAAGGTGATTCTCGGGAGTCTTGTAAGTTTCAAGCTTTCATATATTACAAAGTTGATTAATGAATATAACCCAGCCTGACGGTAACCTGGTTGATTGTAGATTCCCTCTACATTGAAAAGGGGGATTGGAATCATTTTTTTTTCAACGAAATTCAGGCGAACTGTATAAAAATGATAACATATATAGTAAGTTGTTTTATTCTACATTTCTATATCTCAAAATTTATGCTACATAGAAGAATGGTGTTTTCTGAGAAGCTGATCATGATACCAAGGGCTGTCCGATGATAAGCTGATTGATTCTGGATTCATTCGCTAGGTGATTCCGGAGATTCTGGTATGTTTCAAGATTTCGTCTCTCAAGACTCTGACTTCATAGAATAGTTTCGTCTTCGACAATGTTGATAAGTAAATCTAGACCTGCCTGATGATGATCTGGTTGATCGTGGATTAAGACTACATTGAAGAGGGCGATTGGAATTAATTTTTTTTAACGAAATTAAGGTCAACTATTCTAAAACTGTAACATATATAGTAAAGTGATTTATTCTATGATTGGAGCATACCAATTCTAGTATTTCATTCAATTCATCTTGTAGAAAACTAATAAAAACAATTTTGGAAATTTTCATCGAAATCGGGGACCATTCGGGGATGATTCCCCTTACGGTACCCTCAGCAAACAGTCTCAGTTTGTTTGCTCGTTGCTTCTCTTCTCCAGCAGCAACGACTGTGGACCAACTGAGGCACATGAATATGCATTCCGTGAGCCAGAGAAAAAAAAGCAGCAGAAAGAATTGAGCTGCTGCACTGTGCAGCACATCGTAGTGCTGGAATGGTGGTGGTTGCGAAAAACCAGGCGATGATAGGGTGAAAAGCTTAACATTTAATATATCTTGTATCTGCGCCGTTGAATCCGGCATCACGAAACGTGAAGTCGCCAGTTCGAGGGCTTCAGGCTAGAAATGAGTTTTTGCAACGCCACCAATCTGCATGCCATCGTTTCGTTCGTTCGTTCGTTCGCTCGTTTGGTCGTACGGCTAAGTGAAAGACTGGGGATTTATCTCTATACCGGCGTCATCGTCGTCCAACGACGACGATGTTGGAGAGAGATAGACAACAGCGCACAGTCAGACTGTTGTGGAATGAGTCGCCGAGTATGCGGTAGCGAATATTCCGACGAACATAAGCCAACCATAAGCTCTCAATCTCTCCAGGTTCTGTGTTTATCGCTGCGATGCGATGGATATGCTTTAGTCATGCGATTTTTGTGCCGAGGAATGCCAGGGGTTAGGCTGTGGGTGTTTCAGGTGGATTTTTGTGGAAATTCTAGGAGATATTGCGATTTTAGGGGAAAATGAGCCGTTTCACCGAATGGCTAAGAACGGCGTCTGGAAAAAATGTTCTTCTCGTAATTTTTAAAATAGCTTTCTAATCTTCAACTACATTGGGACTTCCAAGTTCGAAATCGGTTTGCTAAAAGTTCAATTGTGAGTGTTTTAATTCAAATTTTGTGGGAATTCAACGCAGTTTTTGAGACTTTATGGGAAAATGGGCCGTTTCACCGAATGACTTGAAAAATGTCAATAACTTGTACTTTTTGTGAATTTTATTGTAATTTTCAATCATTCATCCGGTTGAGAACCCATTTCATTTATAAATCAAGATAAAAAAAACTTGTTTGACGTAATCGTCGAATGAACCATTTCGTCGAAACCGTCTGAACCACTCTGTTAAACAAGCCATAAATTGCCCTCCACCGTGACTAATTCAACAGCTCACGCGTGCTAATTGATTTACGCTTCCAGGTAACTCCCTTTTCAAGCCAGCAGCAGCAGCGTGGCATGCGAGAAGATTAATTACTCCGACGATCGGTCGTTCTTTTTCGTGCCAGTAGTAGCCAGAGTGTAATCCAGGCAGCTCCACGGTTATCTGAAAGTACCTAGCCACCGCCTTCCATGTTTACCTTGCCTTCCCGAGTTGTTTGTGTCGCTATCGTGTCCATCCGACAGCCCAAGTGGATTTCAATTTATTTTATTATTAGGCGGCTACTTGCTACTTACCACCGAAGCTCCTCCAATCTTTCGTTCGTTAGAGAGAGCGCAACAAAAAAAAACAATTGGGAACCATGAGAAAAAATCCGATCGATTCAACGGCGATGAGGTTGTGACTTGCTTACACTAGGACGCAGGTTTGAAATGGCAAACTATCATTCGGAAAAACGTTTCAAACTCATTTCGAATTCGTTTTTAGTGGTTAACTATACAAAAACTATAACACATATGGTTAAATCATTCAAAATATCGTAACGAAGTTAAAGAAAGATAAAAAGACAATCAAAATACCATACGTGGTATTGTAATTTAACTATACAGTTTGTTGAGGTGTCCATAATACAGCAACAGTTAAATAACAGTTTGGCTTATGGTTGTAAAACTTTAAATTTCGAGAAAATAAATGGAATTATTTTAGAATTGAACTTCTTGACCCAAAAATCGACTTTCCTCCTGATTTGTTCCCCCAAAGGTAAAAGTTGTAATTACTGAGTCGCGCGAGCTAGCACTCCACCTTCCACAGTAGAAGAAAACCGAACTCGCCTTTTCGGTTCGACGCTGCCACTAGCCCCACCAAGCCAGTGCAGAAACCCACTTCAGAGTAAGTGAACTTTTTGCTTCCTCGTCCAGGCTCGTTCGTTCGTTCGTTGCTTCTTTCGAGAGGGTTCGCAAACAAACTGCTGCTTCTCGCCTGCACTTTGGATGGTACTTTGTACTCCTTTCGAGGAGGACGACGACGACGATGAAATCTGCGTTGAAAGTGGCGTTTCGCTTCTTGGTTGGCGTTTTTTTGCTGGGGAGCTTCTTCAGAGCTCTTGGGGCTGCTGCATGCAGTTGTTAGCATCTCGAGCGAGCGAAAGACGAGTGAGTGTGCTTCGCTCCTCGACTTGAACGCTTTTTGCGCCACGCTTTTGTTGTCCCGCGCCCGCCGTGGGGTAAGGGTTTCGAGAGATATGAAGACTCCGCTGCGGAAGCGTTCACGTCGTAAAGTTTCGAGAGCTTTTTGGCTTCTTTTGATGGTCGGAAAAGAGGCGGTTCGTTTCGTCGATGGCGAAAACGGGTGTAAAACTGTCAAAAGATTTGGAGGAGGGTGTTTACCATAAGGTTACCATAGAGGTACCATTTGAGTACGATTGAATTATTGTTATATGTATCGTTAATTAGGTTGCCAGGAACAGATTATCTAGTGACTTTGGTTGAGAATCATGATGAAGCACGTTGAACTAACATTTCCTTGTTTACCATTGTGTTACCATTGGATTATCATTGGATTACCATTGGATTACTATTTGAACGTTTGAAGTGTAATTGTGGATTATAAAATCATTCTTCATCTAATTTCAAATGCTGTTGAACTATGGTTGCATTATTAAACCTTATTATTATTAATTTGTGTTTACCATACACATTATGGTACAGTTATCGTTATGGTACTGGTTCAATCAACATTGTTGCTTCTCAATGGTTTATTCAGTTATGTTTAACGACAGTTATGAAGCTCGTACGACCTAGTTAGATTTAGCAATTTAAGCTCAATCAACATTTTATGGTATTTTTATGGTAATCCAATAGTTTTAAATGGTAATTACGCGTAAATGAATGTTAACGAGTCGATTAAAATTCTTCTTCCAAGTTTCTTCTCATTTACTGCCACAATCCAATCGTTGCTACACTTCGACCACAAAAAACACCATCTCTCGTTACCCTAAGTCACGCTTTGCCAACCTTGCCGTCGTGATCGTCCTCCTCACATTACTTGGGTATTTAATTGCCTAAAGCGTAATTAAAAGTGCTTAACTGAATTTACGCACACACACACACACGTGCGCTCATCAAATCCTTCGCTCGTCTTTCTATGGTGACGACTACGACTACGATGGTGACGACCATTCGTGAAGGAGAAACCTCCCTAACGCGCCATTCATCGGCAGTGAACAGCTCTTCCACGCCGCGTTTCCTTTTAGCTGTAAATTTATGATTATTATTTATTTTTATTATCAGCTATTATGAGTGATAATAAAAAATGTTATTAATGATAATCATCGTTATAACGTGCCACTACCGCTTACCTCTCTCGCGCGTTTCTCGGGTTCCTCTTATCCAGCCAACAGCCCAGCTTGAGAGCTCGAAGCTCGAAGCGTACGGAAGATTATGGACATTTGGTTGATTTTGTTCGTCGTTGCCTTACCTTCCATCCACGAAAGAGACGAGTTTTTTTTATCTGGTTGGGAGCGGGTTTACTCTCCGTGAGCTCGGCTCGAAAGCGCAGTTAGGTGACCTGATTAAAATGTGACATTTCAGAATTATACACTGTATTGTTGCATAACAATACAGTTTTTTATGGTTCTAACACGAAAACTATAACATAACAATCTAATTTATGCTTATACACTGTATCGAGAATCGTGAAAGAACATTTCTCAATGTAAAGGGGTTGTTTGTGCAAAACTATACACTGTATTGTAATTATATAGTGAAGTTCGATTTTCTTATCACTGAAGTAATAATAGTACATGGTTACAAACCATAAAATATATGGTAAATTAAAATTTTGTTTACTCTACTGTGTTACCACAAAACAACCATTCTGGTTAATGTTGACAATTAACATCATGAATGCGTGATTACTTTTCATCGGGGTTGTTTGGCACCACCGTATGCTGCACCTTGATTGCGATTGCTCAATCCAACATTATCTTAATGCCATTTCAAAATCTCTCCATCCATCCATCCGTCGTTGTTGTCGTCGTCGTCATCGTCGCCGTTCGTTGCTTTATGGTGATTTTCTGCGCAAGTTTTACTGTTTGCTAAATCAGCGTGCAGCGCTCAGCAGGTTTGGACTATCGCATACCTAAGGAGGCAATCATCCAACGTCGCGTTGATGACTTAATGTGTCATATTTGTCACGACGCTCAGAGAAAAAATGGCGTAATAGACTATCGCTGAACTGCTACTGACTGTCTAAGTGTGAATTGACGTGACGGAATGATTCGTCGTTAACATTACCATAGTGGATATGGTTTCTCTATGGTTATGCCATAATACTTGACTTTGTTTACACTAAAAGAATTTCACTCGGAATTTTCCAAGAATTTCACTGGAAATCCGCTCAGGAATTCACTGGAAATCCTCCAAGGATATCACTGGAAATCCTCTCAAGATTTCACTGGAAATCCTCCAAGGATTTCACTGGAAATCCTCTGAGGATTTCACTGGAAATCCACTCAGGATTTCACTGGAAGCTCTCTCATGATTTCACTGGAAATCCTCTCAGGATTCCACTGGAAATCCTCTCAGGATTTTACTGGAAATCCACTCAGGATTTCACTGGAAGCTCTCTCATGATTTCACTGAAAATCCTCTCAGAATTTCACTGGAAATCCTCTCAGGATTTCACTGGAAATCCTCTCAGGATTGTACTGGAAATCCACTCAGGATTTCACTGGAAGCCCTCTCAGGATTTCACTGGAAATCCTCTCAGGACTTCACCGGAAATCCTCTCAGGACTTCACCGGAAGCCCTCTCAGGATTTTACTGGAAATCCTCTCAGGACTTCACCGGAAATCCTCTCAGGACTTCACTGGAAGCCCTCTTAGGATTTCACTGGAAATCCTCTCAGGATTTCACTGGAAATCCTCTCATGATTCCACTGGAAATCCTCTCAGGATTCCACTGGAAATCCTCTCAGGATTCCACTGGAAATCCTCTCTAGGCGTCACTGGAAATCCTCTCAGGATTTCACTGGAAATCCTCTCAGGATTTCACTGGAAATCCTCTCAGAATTTCACTGGAAATCCTCTCAGGATTTCACTGGAAATCCTCTCAGGATTTCACTGGAAATCCTCTCAGGATTTCACTGGAAATCCTCTCAGGATTTCACTGGAAATCCTCTCAGGATTTCACTGGAAATCCTCTCAGGATTTCACTGGAAATCCTCTCAGGATTTCACTGGAAATCCTCTCAGGATTTCACTGGAAATCCTCTCAGGATTTCACTGGAAATCCTCTCAGGATTTCACTGGAAATCCTCTCAGGATTTCACTGGAAATCCTCTCAGGATTTCACTGGAAATCCTCTCAGGATTTCACTGGAAATCCTCTCAGGATTTCACTGGAAATCCTCTCAGGATTTCACTGGAAATCCTCTCAGGATTTCACTGGAAATCCTCTCAGGATTTCACTGGAAATCCTCTCAGGATTTCACTGGAAATCCTCACAGGATTTCACTGGAAATCCTCTCAGGATTTCACTGGAAATCCTCACAGGATTTCACTGGAAATCCTCTCAGGATTTCACTGGAAATCCTCTCAGGATTTCACTGGAAATCCTCTCAGGATTTCACTGGAAATCCTCTCAGGATTTCACTGGAAATCCTCTCAGGATTTCACTGAAAATCCTTCCAGGATTTCACTGGAAATCCTTCCAGGATTTCACTGGAAATCCTTCCAGGATTTCACTGGAAATCCTTCCAGGATTTCACTGGAAATCCTTCCAGGATTTATTTCACTGGAAATCCTTCCAGGATTTATTTCACTGGAAAACCTTCCAGGATTTATTTCACTGGAAATCCTCCAAGGATTTCACTGGAAATCCTCCAAGGATTTCACTGGAATGGGGAATTTCGATGGGAAATCCTTCCAGGATTTCGTGGGAAATCCTCCGTGGATTTCGAGGGAAATCCTCCGTGGATTTCGAGGGAAATCCTTCCAGGATTTCGTTGGAAATCCTCCAAGGATTTCGAGGGAAATTCTCCAAGGATTTCGAGGGAAATCCTCCAAGGATTTCGAGGGAAATCCTCCAAGGATTTCGAGGGAAATCCTCCAAGGATTTCGAGGGAAATCCTCCAAGGATTTCGAGGGAAATCCTCCAAGGATTTCGATGGGAAATCTTTCCAGGATTTCGATGGGAAATCCTTCCAGGATTTCGGGGGAAATCCTTCCAGGATTTCGGGGTAAATCCTTCCAGGATTTCGGGGTAAATCCTTCCAGGATTTCGGGGTAAATCCTTCCAGGATTTCGGGGTAAATCCTTCCAGGATTTCGGGGTAAATCCTTCCAGGATTTCGGGGTAAATCCTTCCAGGATTTCGGGGTAAATCCTTCCAGGATTTCGGGGTAAATCCTTCCAGGATTTCGGGGGAAATCCTTCCAGGATTTCGGGGGAAATCCTTCCAGGATTTCGGGGGAAATCCTTCCAGGATTTCGGGGGAAATCCTTCCAGGATTTCGGAGGAAATCCTTCCAGGATTTCGGAGGAAATCCTTCCAGGATTTCGGAGGAAATCCTTCCAGGATTTCGGAGGAAATCCTTCCAGGATTTCGGAGGAAATCCTTCCAGGATTTCGGAGGAAATCCTTCCAGGATTTCGGAGGAAATCCTTCCAGGATTTCGGAGGAAATCCTTCCAGGATTTCGGAGGAAATCCTTCCAGGATTTCGGAGGAAATCCTTCCAGGATTTCGGAGGAAATCCTTCCAGGATTTCGGAGGAAATCCTTCCAGGATTTCGGAGGAAATCCTTCCAGGATTTCGGAGGAAATCCTTCCAGGATTTCGGAGGAAATCCTTCCCGGATTTCGAGGGAAATCCTTCCCGGATTTCGAGGGAAATCCTTCCCGGATTTCGAGGGAAATCCTTCCCGGATTTCGAGGGAATTCCTTCCCGGATTTCGAGGGAAATCCTTCCCGGATTCCGAGGGAAATCCTTCCCGGATTTCGAGGGAAATCCTTCCCGGATTTCGAGGGAAATCCTTCCCGGATTTCAAGGGAAATCCTTCCCGGATTTCGAGGGAAATCCTTCCCGGATTTCGAGGGAAATCCTTCCCGGATTTCGAGGGAAATCCTTCCCGGATTTCGAGGGAAATCCTTCCCGGATTTCGAGGGAAATCCTTCCCGGATTTCGAGGGAAATCCTTCCCGGATTTCGAGGGAAATCCTTCCCGGATTTCGAGGGAAATCCTTCCCGGATTTCGGAGGAAATTCTTCCAGAATTTCGGAGGAAATCCTTCCAGGATTTCGGAGGAAATCCTTCCAGGATTTCGGAGGAAATCCTTCCAGGATTTCGGAGGAAATCCTTCCAGGATTTCGGAGGAAATCCTTCCAGGATTTCGGAGGAAATCCTTCCAGGATTTCGGAGGAAATCCTTCCAGGATTTCGGAGGAAATCCTTCCAGGATTTCGGAGGAAATCCTTCCAGGATTTCGGAGGAAATCCTTCCAGGATTTCGGAGGAAATCCTTCCAGGATTTCGGAGGAAATCCTTCCAGGATTTTGGAGGAAATCCTTCCAGGATTTCGGAGGAAATCCTTCCAGGATTTCGAAGGGAAATCCTTCCAGGATTTCGAAGGGAAATCCTTCCAGGATTTCGAAGGGAAATCCTTCCAGGATTTCGAAGGGAAATCCTTCCAGGATTTCGAAGGGAAATCCTTCCAGGATTTCGAAGGGAAATCCTTCCAGGATTTCGAAGGGAAATCCTTCCAGGATTTCGAAGGGAAATCCTTCCAGGATTTCGAAGGGAAATCCTTCCAGGATTTCGAAGGGAAATCCTTCCAGGATTTCGAAGGGAAATCCTTCCAGGATTTCGAAGGGAAATCCTTCCAGGATTTCGAAGGGAAATCCTTCCAGGATTTCGAAGGGAAATTCTTCCAGGATTTCGAAGGGAAATCCTTCCAGGATTTCGAAGGGAAATCCTTCCAGGATTTCGAAGGGAAATCCTTCCAGGATTTCGAAGGGAAATCCTTCCAGGATTTCGAAGGGAAATCCTTCCAGGATTTCGAAGGGAAATCCTTCCAGGATTTCGAAGGGAAATCCTTCCAGGATTTCGAAGGGAAATCCTTCCAGGATTTCGAAGGGAAATCCTTCCAGGATTTCGATGGGAAATCCTTCCAGGATTTCGAAGGGAAATCCTTCCAGGATTTCGAAGGGAAATCCTTCCAGGATTTCGAAGGGAAATCCTTCCAGGATTTCGAAGGGAAATCCTTCCAGGATTTCGAAGGGAAATCCTTCCAGGATTTCGAAGGGAAATCCTTCCAGGATTTCGAAGGGAAATCCTTCCAGGATTTCGAAGGGAAATCCTTCCAGGATTTCGAAGGGAAATCCTTCCAGGATTTCGAAGGGAAATCCTTCCAGGATTTCGAAGGGAAATCCTTCCAGGATTTCGAAGGGAAATCCTTCCAGGATTTCGAAGGGAAATCCTTCCAGGATTTCGAAGGGAAATCCTTCCAGGATTTCGAAGGGAAATCCTTCCAGGATTTCGAAGGGAAATCCTTCCAGGATTTCGAAGGGAAATCCTTCCAGGATTTCGAAGGGAAATCCTTCCAGGATTTCGAAGGGAAATCCTTCCAGGATTTCGAAGGGAAATCCTTCCAGGATTTCGAAAGGAAATCCTTCCAGGATTTCGAAAGGAAATCCTTCCAGGATTTCGATGGGAAATCCTTCCAGGATTTCGAAGGGAAATCCTTCCAGGATTTCGAAGGGAAATCCTTCCAGGATTTCGAAGGGAAATCCTTCCAGGATTTCGAAGGGAAATCCTTCCAGGATTTCGAAGGGAAATCCTTCCAGGATTTTGAAGGGAAATCCTTCCAGGATTTCGAAGGGAAATCCTTCCAGGATTTCGAAGGGAAATCCTTCCAGGATTTCGAAAGGAAATCCTTCCTGGATTTCGAAGGGAAATCCTTCCAGGATTTCGAGGAAAATCCTTCCAGGATTACGTGGGAAATCCTTCCAGGATTTCGATGGAAAATTGTTCCAGGATTTCGATGGGAAATCCTTCCAGGATTTCGATGGGAAATCCTTCCAGGATTTCGATGGGAAATCCTTCCAGGATTTCGATGGGCAATCCTTCCAGGATTTCGATGGGAAATCCTTTAAGGTTTTCACTGGAGATCCCTCCAGGATTTCATGGTAAATCCTTCCAGGATTTCGTGGTAAATCCTTTCAGGATTTCGTGGTAAATCCTTTCTGGATTTCGTGGTAAATCCTTTCAGGATATCGTGGTAAATCCTTCCAGGATTTCGTGGAAAATCCTTCCAGAATTTCGTGGAGAATCCTTCCGGGATTTCGTTGGAAATTCTTTCAGGATATCGTAGGGAATCCTTCCTTCTTCTTGCGAAATCCTCCATGGATTTCACCATAGATCTTCCCAGGATTTCGTGGAAAATACTCTTGGGATTTCGCTGGAAATCCTCCCAGGATTTCACGGGATATACTTCCAGGTACAAAAATTGTATTTTTGCGTTCCGTACAATACAGTTTATTATGGCTTCTATGCATCAACAATAAAAAAAAACAATACGATTTATAGTTTTACCATGCGCTGTTTCGTTTATGAACATTTCACTGTATGGTGTATAGTTTGAAAAGTATCGTAATAATGCAATAAGCCTTTTTGGGACAAATCTCAAGCACAAACCGTACATGTTATTGTTTGTGATTTGTTTTGACAAAGTATTGTTGTTCTCTCTTTTCGCGACTGAACTAATCGTCACCGCTCTCGAGTTATGCAAACCTTCTACGACAGCTATCGGCATCGGCACAGATTACCTGTCTGCAACATTGTTGAGCCGAGACCAGCGCAGGTACAATGGAAGCTATCTTTGCTCGAACATGGAGTCAACCTCGCCTCGCCTCGCCCACCCGCGCGCAATGCATTGCAGTGTAGTAAGGCGGAGGAGGTTATTTATATTTGTAACAGACGATAAAATTATTCAAATTGCTCACTCCGTACCACTGCCGTCGGTACATAGTCGTCGTTGTTAGTTGGTCGAAGTTCGTCGTCGTCGTTAGCTAGAAAGGCACCAAAGTTTACTGTGTAGAAAGGATCTTTCATTTGGCTGCGGTAGGGATGATAAAATTTTCATTTTTTGCCCTGAAAAAATTATAGTAGAAGTTCAACGGAATGGGTTGTAGGAATACGATATGATGAATGGTAACAATCATTTATTTAAAAATTTCTGACAATGAATCTAGAATAGATCGTACAGTTTCAACCGAAACATGTGTTATGGATGTCAATTTCAGCCGAAACATACGTGTACAATAAGGTTTGTTGTTCAACAATACAGCATATGGTAATTAAATGGTAATTTGGTAATTTCGACTAGTTGTTAGTCGATTGTAGTTTTGTTTTAAGTGATTCAGCGAATCGGTAGTTGCCGGATAACTGTTAATAGATTATTCAGTGACATCCCTAGTTATCTTGAGGTTGAAACCAACCTGACGGTGCTGATGACGAAGCTAAGCTACCTTGCCTACCAGTACCGATGCGGCGATGGTTGGCTCTCAAACTTATAATATTAGTTCCCTATTAGTGGGTTATCTGCTTTGGTTTGTCTGTCTGTATGTGGGTATGTATGTGTGTATGTATGTCTGTGCTTCCGCATGTGTATGTGTGTGATACAATCGCAGCATTGCTCTCTTTCCCAGAGTAGAAATTTCAATTTATGGAAGGTGGTTAGAGACGTTAGGACAGTAGTCGAGAGTAGTCTCGTAGGCGAGCATAGAGATGACGCGAGACGACCAGGGGAGTAAACCAAGCAGTAGCAGGATCAACTTTACATATTGTTTGGTGATAATGAAATGAAAACATCGTCGTCGTCGTCGAGTGCGAGTGAATGAGTGTGTTCCAGTCAGTGCGGAGTTAGGAAAATTTGCTTTTATCGAGATTAGTTTCGCTGAACACTTTTCTCTTTCTCCTTGTTCGTTTGCTTGGGGAGGTTCTTCGGGGTCTCTTCTGGGGATGTTTGTAGAAGTTGGTAACCGAGTGGGAATTAGCAAGAGCAATATTTAAGATTTCCCCGATTATGGTGTCATGATGGGATCTTATCTGGGATTATGGGTCTGAAAAGTGGCTGTCGTGGCACTTCATCGTGATGATCGGACTATTAGCATCTCTGCGTATGAGGATGTGGTACGATTCCAAAATGGTTTTGTTTATTGAAACTTTGTGCTACTCAATTTAGTCGTTAGTAAGTTTGTTTGTCTTTTAAAAAACTTCATAGAGATTACTAAAATCAGGAGAGCTATTGATTTTCGCATGGTACAAGCTTGAGGAACGATTTGCTAAATAATTAGTTTTATGGTGGTCCTAAGAACCATCATAAAACCAAAGTGGTTTTAATTTGGTTTTGAGGAGGTTCTTAAAACATCAACGATTCCATTTCATTCTAAAAATGTCTCTTGAGAAGTTCTGTCATGAAGGACCAATCCTCAATTTTATTCAGATAGGCATTACAAAGCTATGACAAAGCCATCACAAAACCACTGCCTCAATAGTGACTTAATTACTCCGAAGTGCAACAACCGATTCAAGTCAAATTGTTCTGCCCTATGTTTATAATCCATATAGACAGAATGACTATATCATGGTATATTTCTTCGGAAACTCATCCACAGAAGCCGCTCTCAAAAAGTCAAACCAATCGTGTCACAAAGGCCAAGAATTATTTACTTTGCATCCAGAGCCAGCCAGCGCTCTCAATCCAAAGACTGTCTGCCGTATCCTCCGGAAAGTTTAACTGGAACGAGCAAACTCTGCAGCTCACTATCCAACCGGAGAAGAAGAAATTAAATTGACTATTTTATTACTTCCAATTTATCACACAATGAAGTCCTTTGCTTTGTTCCTGCACTCTTCCTCTTCGTATTCCTAAGTTTAGTCCGACAGAACCCGGTATAAAAGCCTTGTATCATACTCAATCTTCACCCAGTTTTTCCCCCCTCGTGCCTTCCATTCATCTTGGCCGGAAAGGATAAATGCTTCTGATGCTACTGGTCTGGTTGGCAAGGGTGAAACATCAACAAAAACAACCCAGGCAGATAAAGTCGACTCGTTCGGGTATAGAGAGTGTAACGTGATCCATGTCTCTCTCTCCCTGGGTGACTGGATACAACCAAGTGTTTGGAAGAAGCTGGGAAGTATACTGTGTTTGTTTACATCAACTATGATTGCTTTCATTTTTCGGGCGAGGGGCTACTTTTTGCTGGGGCTGTTCCGGAAACGAAAAAGAACGCGGAAGTGTCCTTGAAGGATGATTCGGTGTCTGAATAGAATTTTAAGATGAAATATGATACACTGTATGGTAAAAACAATACATAAACATTTAATCTTATTGTTTCTTACCATATAAAACATGCTAAACAAGATTTCCAACGAAATCCTGGAAGAATTTCTATCGAATTGAAGGATTTCCAGCGAAATCCTAGGAGGATTTCGAGTGAAATCCGTAGAAGATTTCCAGTGAAATTTTTGGAGGATTTCCGGTGATATCCTGGGAGGATTTCCACCGAAATCCTGGAAGGATTTCCAACGACTACATCCGGTTGCATCAGAAGCGATCATACGTTACTAAAATCTATTTTATTTCTGGATGCGTTACTGAATACAAATCTCAAATTGACAAATGACAGTTAATCAGTTCACTGTAACCATTAGATTACCATTGGAATATGACTGGAACACTTTATTTTGCTGTAAAACTGATTTGCTGTAGTGCAATGCTTTTATTCATTTGATATTGAAGTGATGTCAATAGCCATAAAGTTACTATTAGGTGCCCATTGAAACTACCAAGAAACCAGCGACTAGGAACGAAGTTTGGAATTTATTTTTGGAGTTATCTGTCCATTTGCTTCCGATCTCCTATCTGAGTTATTCAATCGAATTCCAAGGCATCCTGTAGGATAATGTGTTAAGGTGTTATAAGCTCGATAACTATATAGTTACCAAAAGGTAACCATTAAAAAATGAGGCTTTTATTAAGAATGGTAAAGCGGCTTCGAAAAGTTTTGAGAGAACTCTGACATAAAACCTGTCATGGGCATCAATCGAAGACAGGGACCCTGATTCAAATGCGAAAGAAACATTGACTCAAACACCCAGAGTATTGATGAAGACGATTTAGATTTAAGTTCTAAGTCATTACTGACTCGAATCCAGGCGGCAAATTCTCACTAAAACCCAGAGAGGATTTAGACTCGAATGCTTAAAAGAGTATTTTGACTGAAATGCTGCGAGAATCACGACACGAATGCTCGAAAATCTATTTTTAGATTCGTTCCTGGTCTCAGTGGTCAGTGGAATCAGAGACCAAGAACGAAATTCAAAAGCGGCTACGCCTCTGATTTTTTTTAAATCTATTTCAATTTTAAAGCTTTCTTCAGTTTTCGATTAATCAATTGTTTCAAATCAAAACTGTCCCAAGCTTTTCTAGAAATCTCTTTAAGGATGGATTATGAAATCTTTCATTGGGTCTTGTAAAATTTTGAATTAAAAGTGTCTGAGAACGCTGGTCTAGCATAGAATGCTTTGAAGTATAATATGACACAAATTGTGAGATAGATTTGATTCGGATTCTGAGACAATTCTGATAAAATCCCAGAAAGATTGCATTTTAGCTAAAACCGATGGAATCAGAGACCGGGAACGAAATTGAAAACCTGATTTTTGTAGTAGATGCACGCTTCCGATATGCTATCAAAATTTCCTTCTTAATTTTAAAGCTTTCCTTTGTTATCAGTAAATTCTTCTTTAGAAAAGCGCGAGAAATCAGTCTTCAAATCATTGAGGGATATTTACCGGATATTTTCAGAAGTAACATCCGAAACACTTGGAAACACTAATAATCAGCGGTAGTTTACCCAGGTAGGATCTACAGAATTGGTCTATTGTTTTAACAATCCTGTCCGAAACTTTGCTGGATTTTTTTTTTAAAAGGTGGATAATTCTAGCTGTCATTGTGTCTTGCAAAATTTTGAGCTAAAAGAGCCCAAGAACGCTAGCCTAGTCTAAAACTGATTATTGTTGAATTAATAAGGCCATTGAGACTCGAACGCTGTGATGTGTGACTGTGACTCAAAAGCTGTGGCAAGAATCAATCTTGATAGGTATGCTTCAGATTCGTATTCTGATCGAAATTCCAGGAAGATTGAATTTAAGTTAAGAACTAATGGAATCAGAGACCGGGAACGAAATTGAAATGTGTATTTTTTGCAGTAGACGTATGCTTCTGATGTACTTTGAAAATTTATTTTCTTAATTTTAAAGCTTTCTTTAGCAATCAATGCATTCTTCATTTCAAAAGTACGAGAAATTTCACTTCAAATCTTTGAGGGATGTTTGCCGGATATTCTCAAGAGTGACTTCCGGAAAACTGAGAATTCGTCACTTGCTTGAAAAAGTAACCTGTCTGAAGCGCTGCTGGAAATCTCTACAAAAATGGATTATTGGAACTGTCATTGTGATTGGGACAATTTTGGGGTAGAAGAGTCCGAGAACGTTAGTCTAGTCTAGACATAGTCCTTGTTGAAATCCCAAGGCCACTGAGGGTCGAATGCGTTGAAGTGTATTGTGTTACGATTATTATTGCACGAATCGTGAGATATTTCGAATTCTAATGCTAAGTAAATTCTGATCGGATTTTTGGGAAGATTGCATTTAAGTTTAAACCTTTAAACCCGTTTAAACCAAAGCAATGTAATCAGCGACCGGGAACGAAATTGAAAAGTGCCTTTTTGCAGTATATGTATGCTTCTGATATGCTAACGAAATATCTCTGCCAAATTTCGAAGCTTTTATCAGTTATCAACAAATTCTTCGATTAAAAAAACGAGCTTTTTTTCCTCAAATCATTAAGAGATGTTTACTGGATATTGTCAGGAGTAACATCTGAAAATCTGACAACCAGCGGTAGCTGACCCAGGTAGGATCTACACATTTGGTCTGTTGTTTTAACAATCCTGTTCGAAGTTTTACTGGAAATCTCTTCAACGATGAAATATTCAAAATGATATTGTAATACATATTGCAAAAAAATGATTGAAAAGAGACCGAGAACGCATCGTCGAATCCATCAAAATTCAAAAATGTACGTTTAAATCTCTAAATAACAACGCATGTAAACAGATCGTATACATTGTTTTACCGTATCACTACGTTTACAAATGAGATAACGAAACGTCCAGGGACAGTTTAGCATTCCCAGTCTCTGATTAAGAATTGCGGTTTTCTAACTTCAATTTTTTCCATATTTTTCTGGAATTCGTTTGGACTTCAAATGGCAGCTTTCCTCAAATAATTTGGAAAGGTTTTAAAAGTTCAATAACAAAGAGATTCAATAAACCCCGCAAAGGTTCCCGGTCTCTTGTCCAACTATTCTTTTTCGAAAGAGAATTCTCCTCAAAATATCGGAATAGCTCCAAGTATCCGTCACTGTTTTCTATTTCACCAATTCCCGCTTCTGAGCTGCAGATCATCATTTCGTCAGCTTTTATTTATTTAGTATTTTTGGTCCTCAAAAAATATCATGTCTAAGAAACAATTGAACAGAAATACGTAATCAGAGACTGGAATCGATAATCAGTTTCCGCAAACTCTGTTATTTGAATAAACAGAGTATTCATACAAGGTCAGTTCAGTTCAGTTGTTCAACTGACAGATCAGTTGTCAAACGTCAATCAACCAGAAAGTGAGCGAAATTCTGGCAGCCATTAGCGTTCGTAAGATGTTGGATAGGATGCCATCATGGGAGACCAGGAACGCCCAATGACGTGTTGGCGTTCTCGGTCTCTCCGACCGGGATCTTCGGTTCAGTTCACCGGAACGTCCGTAACCAGTTTGAATCGTATCCTCTACTCCGCTACCATTCTACCAACAGCTGACAGTGACCGTCACTATCAGCTGTTATTATCAATGTCAGCTTTTCGGCTGATTGACAACGGGACTGTGATCGATAATCCGTTTCGCAACACCATTTCTTACTACTACGACTCTAGGAGCAGCAGAGTCGTTAAGGGGTGATATCCAGACTTTTAAACCACGTGACCTGCTCTTTCATGAGACCTGCAACGCTCTGTTGGGCGTTCAAGCGTTCCATGTCTCTTACTTTGTTTTCGATAGCTCGCCATATTAACTATATTCGCTAGCACAGCGAATCTGTCGATATCTGTCTCTTATTCAGTGCACCAAGTTTTGATATCTGGTCTTACGAGATTCGGAATGCCCAGGGCGTGCATGTGTTCTCTGTGTCTTATGCAGTACATCTTTATGCGTTTTATCTGGTATTTTAACTCCTTGATCTGCCTACACAAGAGATCCGGGAAGCTTTGTTGGACGTACTCGCGTTCTCTGTCGCTTATTTAGTGTATCATTAAGGCATGGTATATTGTCAACAATGTTACCTGCCTACACTAGAGATCCACCTCATCCCATTGGGCGTGCTAGCGTTCTCTGTCTCTTAAACAGGGCTTTGCATCGTTAGGATTTGAAATCCGGCCTTTGTTCAACCCCGCGACCTGCCTACACAAGAGACCCGGTCATCTCTGCTATATGAGGAGCGTTCTCTACCTCTCAGTCAGAGCATCGTTGTTGTTTGTCACCCGGTCTTTTAACCCCGTGAGCTGCCTACACAAGAGATCCGGGACGCCCTATTGGGCGTGCTGGCGTTCCCTGTCTCTTATTTGGTGCATCGTTTAGGCATGGTATCTTTTCAATGGCTTTACCTGCTTACACTAGAGATTCGCCACGTCTCTATTGCGCGCCTATTGGACGTGCTGGCGTTCTCTGTCTCTTATACAGGGCATCAAATTGTTACAATTTGATATCCGGCATTTTTAATCTCGGGACCTGCCTACACAAGAGACCCGGACAGCTCTGTTGTGCGTGTAGGCCTTTGGCTTTCAGTCAGAATCAGAACATCGTTGTGGTTTGTTATCAGGTCTTTTTATTCTCGTGACCTGCCTACACCAGAGATCTGGAACGCCCTGTTGGGTGTGCCAGCGGGGTTTGTCTCTTATTCAGTGCATCTTTGGGTGTGGTAGCGAAGTCTTTATCTTATTCAGTGCATCGTTAGGATTTGATATCTGACCTTTTTCATCAAGTGACTAGTAAAAGTTAGAGATTCAGAACACCCTGCTGGGTGGTCTATGTCTTATTAAGAGCATCGTGAAGGCTTGCTCCTGGGCTTTTTAACCCCGTGACCTGCCTACACAAGAGATCCGGAACTCCCTGTTGAGCATGCTAGCTTTCCCTGTTTGTTATATAGTGCATCGTTAAAGCATGATATCTATTCAATACCGATATCTGCCTACACTAGAGATCCGCAACGTCCTATTTGGCGTGCTGGCGTTCTCTGTCTCTTGGTCAGAGCATCGTGGTCTTTTTAACCCAGTAACCTGCCCACACAAGAGATCTGGAACGCCCTATTAGGTGTGCTAGCGTTTTCTGGCTCTTATCCAGTGCATCTTTGAGGTTTAATATCTAGTCCGTGACTTGTCAACACAAGAGATCCGGAACGTCCAGTAGGACGTGTTAGCGTTCCCAGTCTCTTATTCAGTGCGCTGTAACCCGAAAGAGTTGGAAAGACACTACGCGTTAGAAACGCGGCTACCGTTCGAGAACTGCCAGAAATTCGCCAAGGAGAGTCCCCAATTGGGCAGCGTTCCCATTCGAGGCCACTGTCCTGTCACAACTGTGACAACTCGCTCAAAGCTACAACAGACGACGACGAAGTTCCAATGCAATCGTTCCCGGTCTGCCGTCGTGATGATGATTATCATTACCGCAAATTGTTGGCCATTACCTGCCTTGAGCGCGCACTGTCCCAAGGCATCCGACTTTGACGCCTAACAGCGCAGTGTGCACCGTCGACGGGGTTGCACCCAGCTATATGCCCTGTCATTCCTTGCGCGCTAGAGGCAGAAAGAGGCAGAGTGGCACTTTTCACGAGTTGCTGTTGGGGACTTCGAAGGTGATGATTTTGTTTGCGGTTTTCTGTGAGAAAGTGAAGGAGGGAGGATTGTTTGCTTTTTTTTCACTCATACTCCCATAAGAAACCCCGTAGGAAGAAAGAGTGTTTCCCGGCTCATCAACCTTCGTAGTCGCGAGTTGCTGCTGTTGTTATTGCACACGCCTGCTTTGTTAGAAGAGTTGTTCCTTTTTTTCTTGCTGTGCTGTGCGCACACTTCGTGAACATCGTAGTCGGCGGTGACGGCGACGACGACAACGACGACTACAACTGCTCAACGAATGTTTGTTAGTAGTGTTATTATTGCGGTAATTACTGTGCCGCGCGGCGTAACTTCCTCCGCTGCCCCCTTCGCCGCCAACCTGACTTGAGTTGATTGCTAGCGGTTGGCAAAGCGAGCAATGCGGCCGCTTCGCTCGCTCGCTAGTCGCTGCTAGTCAGGGTGTCAAGAGAGCTTGTAAAATACTAAACGAACACGACCGACAACAACCGGTTGTCCGGTTTGGGCCGCGAGGGCGCCGGAGGGAAGGGAAGGAGGTTAGGAAGGCTGCTCGTAAATGAAGAGAACTCGAAAATAATTATATTTACACGATAAATAGCAGAAAATTGTTACTTATTATAAAGCGATTTGTTTCGCGCCTATTAGGCCGCGAGCCGCGGCCGTCTTTGACGGGTGGCGGTGACGAATGCAGCAGGCCATGACTGACAGACGTTTGAAGCGCGTGGTCCGTCGCTATCGGAACGCGGGGTGATTGACTGTTATTGACTTTTAGCTGACAAGTGACGGGGGGCTTTTGGAATCGCGCAAGCGACAGCAAAACATCCGTTCGGAGTGAACTCAGTAGGCGAACTGACCGACCGACTGCTGCTGCGTTGCCGCAGCAGCAGTGTCCGGTTCGCCGCGCTGCATGCTCGACCGAACTCAGCATGTCATCATGTTCGCCTGCGTCAGCAGTAGCAGCAGCAGGGCACTTTCGGCACGGCACGGCAGCAAGCAGCGTGGCAAGGCCAGACAGAAAACGAAAACAAAAACAAAACCAAAAATCCATGATGGCGTCCGGTGCGGTTTGCGAGAGTCGGAGAGCCCGCCGAAGAGAGCGTTGCGCTTTTGAACGGTGCGCTCCGGTCGGTTCAAGCCTCAGCGTGACTGCTCGGTTGCAGTTCCCTAGTTGGGAACCTTCCCGACGCGACCGAAAGAACGATAACGGGAGATGTCATTGCACGCGGCCATATTGCAATATGGCGCAAGTTGCGCTTTCTCGCTGTGCAAAAGCATCCGGGAGCGCGGGAGAGCGACGAATCGAGAGTGCGAAATGCTCTCGCCGCGAGCGAGTTTGCGCCGTGGCTGTTGCATTTTTCTTTGTTCTTGGCTGCTCACAGCGTGCAGTGAACCGGTTTTCGCTCGCGCGCGCTCTCCACCGTCGCCGTCTCTCTGGGCCATGGCCTGCTACGTGAGCACAGGCAGCGCTCATAACGAGTCGAACTTTGGTACGGTCCAGACATGGTTATTGTTGCGTCGCGTTCGTTTACGGATTGATACGAAATTTGCTCTAGTTTACTTTCCGGTGGAAGGCGGATCTTCGGCGGCCTCGTCTTGCTGCGTACCGCTTCCGCGTGACGTGCAGTGACAGCCGGAACTGTCAAACCGAGTGTGTGCGTGCGTGTGTGTGTGTTAGAACGCGCGTTCCCCGCTGATCATCGGCCTACTATTTATTGGATTATTAACCTTGTTCTACGAGTGCTGCACTTCATCGCCGTTGACGCATCGGAACATCGGTCGGTAGCAAGAAGAGCTTAACGTCGAAACGAAGAAAATCCGCGCACAGTAGCCGCAGGAGAAGCAGTGGAAGAAGCGAGAAGCGGAAAAGAGTGTGAGTGTGCAACGAGCAGTGTAAAAGAGTCTTCGGAAAGCAAGCGGATTACATTCATCTACTTATTGGTGGATTATCCCTCTTGTTGTTTTGGGTTCACCGCGCCGAAATCGAAACCGCTCGAAGAAGAAGAGGAAGATTCACAAAGTGTCAGTCGTTGATTAACGGAATTAACGAAGCAAATGTCAGAAGCCTGTGATCTCACCATAAAGAAGAGAAGAAGCGAAAATCGACAGCAGTTTCGTCAAGCGGCCAGTAATCTTAATGGTTTTATTTCCTACACTTCTCGCTCCCATCGCACAGAGCTCTTGGATCCGAGCTCTGCGAGCTGAGCGAAGCAAGCACCAGTGCGCTCAGGGGTGTATAAATATTAATTTAATGATTAAAGAAGATTATAGCCGGGCTATAAAAACGAGAAATAATCGCTTTCTGATTTCCCCCCGAGGGCCCTTGTCGAAGAAGTGAATCGCGCACTCAAACGGGGCCTCCTCTTACAGTGGAGTTTTTCGTCCTCTTCTTCTGTTCTGTTTCTGTTTCTGTGTTCGTAGCAGGGTATTGTTATTCGCGCGAAACGCGGTTAATCTTCTACGACGGTGGTGCTCGAGATTCTTCGGGTGTCAAGATCATGCGAACTAACCGCCACCGTTCCGGGGACCGCTTGGCACTCGAAGCGGCTCTCTGCCACCACTTGATAAATTTTTTATAACCTCATTTTTTGCGGCGGCGGCAGTGAGTGGATCAACGAGCGCGTTAAGTTGTTTAGAGATGTGCAATAAAAACAGAATGGGACGAAGAGTGGGATCCAAGAAGGCGGCGACGCAAGAAATGTCGAAATTTGAATAAGTGACGAACAAGCGACGAAGAGGACAGATAGAGAGAGGATTTGCACAAAGAAGAAAAACGGCGATTCAACTTAATTCAACACACTTAAGCCTATTAAATATGATAATACTTGAGAGGCCACTCAATCACGATTTGATGACAACGATAAACGACGACGAGGGCCACTCGCAATTACCGGAATGGGTCTACGACGCGACGCGGCGCGTCGGGTTTTGCATAATTTAGTAGCCCCTCGTTTGGAGGCCTTCGCTGCTGGAGTCGCCTTCGCGCGCGCTTGACGAAACTGGCTGTCAAATTGAGTGGAAAATGGCGTCAATTTGAAGCGGAGAAGAAGCAAATTGCGATGAAATTGATGTGTATTTATTGTGATTTGTTTGTATTTGATGGCGTTTAGGAGCAGAAGGTGGAAATCTGTGTTTATGTTCAGTGTGAGAAAGATGTGAAATAGCGTAACGCTTCCGCGTGAAAGCAAAAAGTGTAAACAAACCTACTTGGATTAACAGCAACAACAATACAACTGTTTCCCGTTTGTTCGAAGAGGAGCATCGGCAGCCGATTCGCAAGGCTGCTACCGAGGAATAAGCAAGCGTCGAGCAAAGCGGCCTTCGAAGGCCACCGGCGAGCAGTCGTCCTTTCGTCCCCCCAACTCCCAAAAAGGAACCAAAATAGCGATCATAGTACGAGTCGAACCCTCCAACACCCCGCAGGAAACTGCGGGGCCCCAGAGCCCTAAAAAGCTGGCCGCTGCACCGGCTCCGGCGGCACCTCCTCCGTCACAATCGGCGGCCGGTTCCGGAGGTTCTTCCTCTGGAACCGCCGCCGGATCTGTAGCGGCAGCCACGACTACTGCAACGGCAGCGGCTGCCTCCGGAAGCTCTTCCCAGCTTCAGCAGTCGCAGCAGGCCAGCAGTTCGGCGTCCAGCCAATCAGCCGTCAAACAGGTAAACACCCATCATCGTAGCAAGCCGCTCGCTGATTACCAATCAAAACATTTTGTTAGCAAACCGGGCCCTACACCGCCTACTACAAGACTTTTCCGGTTGTTTACACGGGGCCCGCTTGCTTTGTTGACGAAAAAGTGGCGGCCGCGGCAGCAGCGACGAACATAAATATCAATTGTTTACACCGTCGGAAATTGGCCCGGCGATGTTACACTCACAGTCCGCGCCTGCTTAGATAACAACTCGAACTCGAATGTCAACAAGGCTAGGGCTCTCTGTGTCTCTCTCTTTCTCGAATCGGTCTTTGGGAATTCGTAGAATCGGGGACCCGCTTCGAACCCTCCTCACCGTATTTTTTTCGTCGCTCTCGTATCGTTTTACAAATAGGATCAGGTCAAACAACTCAGCAACTCGGGGTCGGGTATTCTTCGGCGTTCAATGGTATTGTGTGTGTGTTCTGCGGTTCTCCCCTCACCAAATAAATAGGAAAGAAAAAAACGGCGAACGCCGCCGTCCAAAATCAAATTTATTGATTTTGCGCTGTCACCCTTCGCGTAAAACACCGTAAAAAGAAGGGACGCGTACGTACAAATCCCTACCGCAAATAAAGTCAGATCCCCGGCTTCGGTTCCCGACGAAGCGGGTATCAGTTCGAAGAAGGTCGCTGTTTTTGCGTCCGAAAGCGGATATTCATGCGGATATCGCTGCACAATAGGGTGGTCCACAATACGTAGAAATTTCCAATTGTCTGCAAAACAAAATGATATTTTCATGGCCAACGATGCTCAGAAGATTTGAACCCTTTTGGTGTAAGGGAATCACTGTTACCAGCAGTTTCTACTAAAACCCCTTCAGAAATTCCTACATAATTTCTCTGAATCCCTCAATTTCTGACTTAGTTCACAGAGGTTTATCATAACCAAGAAGATTCATTCAGTCCTTTTTACATGAATGGCATTCAAAACATCTTCAGGAATTTCGCTCCTCCAAGAACTTAGCTTTTCACTGGATTCCTGGAAGGAATTCCACTGAACTTCTGACAGAAATTCCACTGAATTCCTGACAGAAATTCCAGTGAATTTCTGGAAGACATTCCTGTGAATTTCTGGATGAAATTCCAGTAAATAACTAGAAGAAGTTCTGGAAGAATTTTGCAGTGAATTTCTGGAGGACATTCTAGTGAATTTCTGAGAGAAATTCCAGTGAATTTCCGGAAGGAATTCCAGTGAATGCCCGGAAGGAATTCCAGTGAATTCCCGGAAGGAATTCCAGTGAACTCCTGGAAGGAATTCCAGTGAACTCCTGAAAGGAATTCCAGTGAACTCTTGGAAGGAATTCCAGTGAACTCTTGGAAGGAATTCCGGTGAATTCCTGGAAGGAATTCCAGTAAATTCCTGGAAGGAATTCCAGTGAATTCCTGGAAGGAATTCCAGTGGATTCCTGGAATTTGTGTGAATTTCTGGATGAAATTCCAGTAAATAACTAGAAGAAGTTCTGGAAGAATTTTGCAGTGAATTTCTGGAGGACATTCTAGTGAATTTCTGAGAGAAATTCCAGTGAATTCCCGGAAGGAATTCCAGAGAATTCCCGGAAGGAATTCCAGTGAATTCCTGGAAGGAATTCCAGTGAATTCCCGGAAGGAATTCCAGTGAATTCCCGGAAGGAATTCCAGTGAATTCCCGGAAGGAATTCCAGTGAATTCCCGGAAGGAATTCCAGTGAATTCCCGGAAGGAATTCCAGTGAATTCCCGGAAGGAATTCCAGTGAATTCCCGGAAGGAATTCCAGTGAATTCCCGGAAAGAATTCCAGTGAATTCCCGGAAGGAATTCCAGTGAATTCCCGGAAGGAATTCCAGTGAATTCCCGGAAGGAATTCCAGTGAATTCCCGGAAGGAATTCCAGTGAATTCCCGGAAGGAATTCCAGTGAATTCCCGGAAGGAATTCCAGTGAATTCCCGGAAGGAATTCCAGTGAATTCCCGGAAGGAATTCCAGTGAATTCCCGGAAGGAATTCCAGTGAATTCCCGGAAGGAATTCCAGTGAATTCCCGGAAGGAATTCCAGTGAATTCCCGGAAGGAATTCCAGTGAATTCCCGGAAGGAATTCCAGTGAATTCCCGGAAGGAATTCCAGTGAATTCTCGGAAGGAATTCCAGTGAATTCCCGGAAGGAATTCCAGTGAATTCCCGGAAGGAATTCCAGTGAATTCCCGGAAGGAATTCCAGTGAATTCCCGGAAGGAATTCCAGTGAATTCCC